>NW_022265909.1:55000-80460 GCF_002021735.2 Oncorhynchus kisutch
TTTGGTTGGGTCTAATTGTGCTGCTGTCCTGGGGCTCTGTAGTGTGTGTTTGTGTTTGTGAACAGAGCCCCAGGACCAGCTTGCTTAGGGGACTCTTCTCCAGGTTCATCTCTCTGTAGGTGATGGCTTTGTTATGGAAGGTTTGTGAATCGCTTCCTTTTAGGTGGTTGTAGAATTTAACAGCTCTTTTCTGGATTTTGATAATTAGTGGGTATCGGCCTAATTCTGCTCTGCATGCATTATTTGGTGTTCTACGTTGTACACGGAGGATATTTTTGCAGAATTCTGCGTGCAGAGTCTCAATTTGGTGTTTGTCCCATTTTGTGAAGTCTTGGTTGGTGAGCGGACCCCAGACCTCACAACCATAAAGGGCAATGGGCTCTATGACTGATTCAAGTATTTTTAGCCAGATCCTAATTGGTATGTTGAAATTTATGTTTCTTTTGATGGCATAGAATGCCCTTCTTGCCTTGTCTCTCAGATCGTTCACAGCTTTGTGGAAGTTACCTGTGGTGCTGATGTTTAGGCCAAGGTATGTATAGTTTTTTTGTGTGCTCTAGGGCAACAGTGTCTAGATGGAATTTGTATTTGTGGTCCTGGTGACTGGACCTTTTTTGGAACACCATTATTTTGGTCTTACTGAGATTTACTGTCAGGGCCCAGGTCTGACAGAATCTGTGCATAAGATCTAGGTGCTGCTGTAGGCCCTCCTTGGTTGGTGACAGAAGCACCAGATCATCAGCAAACAGCAGACATTTGACTTCGGATTCTAGCAGGGGGAGGCCGGGTGCTGCAGACTTTTCTAGTGCCCTCGCCAATTCGTTGATATATATGTTGAAGAGGGTGGGGCTTAAGCTGCATCCCTGTCTAACCCCACGACCCTGTGTGAAGAAATGTGTGTGTTTTTTGCCAATTTTAACCGCACACTTGTTGTTTGTGTACATGGATTTTATAATGTCGTATGTTTTACCCCCAACACCACTTTCCATCTGTTTGGCCCTGTCCGGGGGTGTCCTCGGATGGGGCCACAGTGTCTCCTGACCCCTCCTGTCTCAGCCTCCAGTATTTATGCTGCAGTAGTTTATGTGTCGGGGGGCTGGGGTCAGTTTGTTATATCTGGAGTACTTCTCCTGTCCTATTCGGTGTCCTGTGTGAATCTAAGTGTGCGTTCTCTAATTCTCTCCTTCTCTCTTTCTTTCTCTCTCTCGGAGGACCTGAGCCCTAGGACCATGCCCCAGGACTACCTGACATGATGACTCCTTGCTGTCCCCAGTCCACCTGGCCATGCTGCTGTTCCAGTTTCAACTGACCTGAGCCCTAGGACCATGCCCCAGGACTACCTGACATGATGACTCCTTGCTGTCCCCAGTCTACCTGGCCATGCTGCTGCTCCAGTTTCAACTTCCACCTGACTGTGCTGCTGCTCTAGTTTCAACTGTTCTGCCTTATTATTATTCGACCATGCTGGTCATTTATGAACATTGAACATCTTGACCATGTTCTGTTATAATCTCCACCCGGCACAGCCAGAAGAGGACTGGCCACCCCACATAGCCTGGTTCCTCTCTAGGTTTCTTCCTAGGTATTGGCCTTTCTAGGGAGTTTTTCCTAGCCACCGTGCTTCTCCACCTGCATTGCTTGCTGTTTGGGGTTTTAGGCTGGGTTTCTGTACAGCACTTTGAGATATCAGCTGATGTACGAAGGGCTATATAAATAAATTTGATTTGATTTTGATTTGATTTGTATAGCAGACCCTCATGCCAGATTGAGTCGAAGGCTTTTTTGAAATCAACAAAGCATGAGAAGACTTTGCCTTTGTTTTGGTTTGTTTGATTGTCAATTAGGGTGTGCAGGGTGAATACATGGTCTGTTGTACGGTAATTTGGTAAAAAGCCAATTTGACATTTGCTCAGTACATTGTTTTCATTGAGGAAATGTACGAGTCTGCTGTTAATAATAATGCAGAGGATTTTCCCAAGGTTACTGTTGACACATATTCCACGGTAGTTATTGGGGTCAAATTTGTCTCCACTTTTGTGGATTGGGGTGATCAGTCCTTGGTTCCAAATATTGGGGAAGATGCCAGAGCTAAGTATGATGTTAAAGAGTTTTAGTATAGCCAATTGGAATTTGTTGTCTGTATATTTGATCATTTCATTGAGGATACCATCAACACCACAGGCCTTTTTGGGTTGGAGGGTTTTTATTTTGTCCTGTAACTCTTTCAATGTAATTGGAGAATCCAGTGGGTTCTGGTAGTCTTTAATAGTTGATTCTAAGATCTGTGTTTGATCATGTATATGTTTTTGCTCTTTATTCTTTGTTATAGAGCCAAAAAGATTGGAGAAGTGGTTTACCCATACATCTCCATTTTGGATAGATAATTCTTCGTGTTGTTGTTTGTTTAGTGTTTTCCAATTTTCCCAGAAGTGGTTAGAGTCTATGGATTCTTCAATTGCATTGAGCTGATTTCTGACATGCTGTTCCTTCTTTTTCCGTAGTGTATTTCTGTATTGTTTTAGTGATTCACCATAGTGAAGCGTAGACTCAGGTTTTCCGGGTCTCTATGTTTTTGGTTGGACAGGTTTCTCAATTTCTTTCTTAGATTTTTGCATTCTTCATCAAACCATTGTTCATTATTGTTAATTTTTTCGGTTTTCTATTTGTCTCATCTCCTCTCTCTCTCCTCTCTCTCTGTCTCTCTGTTCTCTGTCTCTATCGCTTCTCTTCTCTGTCTCATCTCTCTGTTTTCTCTCTCTGTCTCGCTCCTCTGTTTCTCGACTATGTCTCTTGTCTCTCCCTCTCTGTCTCTGTCTCTGTCTCTCTGTCTCTCTCTCTCTGTCTCTCTCTCGCTCTGTCTCTCCCTCTCTGTCTCTGTCTCTCTGTCTCTGTCTCTCTGTCTCTCTCTCTCTGTCTCTCTCTCTCTCTCTCTCTCTCTCTGTCTCTCTCTCGCTCTCTCTCTCCCCTGTCTCTCTCTGTCTCTCTCTCGCTCTCTCTCTCTCTCCATCTCTCTCTGTCTCACTCTCTGTCTCACTCTCTGTCTCTCTCTCTGTCTCTCTCTCTGTCTCTCTCTCTGTCTCACTCTCTGTTTCTCTCTCTGTTTCTCTCTCTCTCTCTCTGTTTCTCTCTCTCTCTGTCTCTCTGTCTCTGTCTCTCTCGCTCTCTCTCTGTCTCTCTCTCTCTGTTTCTCTCTGTTTCTCTCTCTGTCTCTCTCTCTGTCTCTCTCTCTGTTTCTCTCTCTGTCTCTGTCTCTCCCTCTCTGTCTCTCCCTCTCTGTCTCTGTCTCTCTGTCTCTCTCTCTCTGTCTCTCTCTCTGTCTCTCTCTCTGTCTCTCTCTCTGTCTCTCTCTGTGTCTCCAGGAGCCCCAGACTTTGTGGACCCTGCAGGGCAGCCCCTGTCCCAGCCGGCCCAGTCCTGGGTGTGGCTGTGGATCTGGAGCGTACTGCAGGCCTGCTGGTGGGCCGCTGCCGTGGGGGCATGCTGCAGGGAGCACCCCCTCTCTAGAGGAACAGGATACAGGCTACTGGCTGAAAAACCCCCGTTCAGCAACGGGCTGGAGATGACATCCCTCAACTAGGTATGAAACACGGCATAGTTAGGATCGATAGTGTAGATATTATATAGGGGCATTATTCGGCTCCTGAGTGGCGCAGTGGTCTAAGGCACTGCATCTCAGTGCTAGAGGCGTCACTACAGACACCCTGGTTCAAATCCAGGCTGTATCAAATTAAATAACTGACTTCCCTCTAGATAACTGTTAGAAGTGGTTCCTATCTGATGACCCCCCCCCCCCCCCCCCCCCCCCCACCTCTAGATAACTGTTGAAGTGGTTCCTATCTGATGACCCCCCCCCCCNCTCTCTCTCTCTCTCTCTCTCTGTCTCTCTGTCTCTGTCTCTCTCGCTCTCTCTTGTCTCTCTCTCTGTTTCTCTCTCTGTCTCTCTCTCTGTTTCTCGCTCTGTCTCTGTCTCTCCCTCTCTGTCTCTGTCTCTGTCTCTCTGTCTCTCTCTCTCTGTCTCTCTCTCGCTCTGTCTCTCCCTCTCTGTCTCTGTCTCTCTGTCTCTGTCTCTCTGTCTCTCTCTCTCTGTCTCTCTCTCTCTCTCTCTCTCTCTCTGTCTCTCTCTCGCTCTCTCTCTCCCCCATGTCTCTCTCTGTCTCTCTCTCGCTCTCTCTCTCTCCATCTCTCTCTGTCTCACTCTCTGTCTCACTCTCTGTCTCTCTCTCTGTCTCTCTCTCTGTCTCTCTCTCTGTCTCACTCTCTGTTTCTCTCTCTGTTTCTCTCTCTCTCTCTCTGTTTCTCTCTCTCTCTGTCTCTCTGTCTCTGTCTCTCTCGCTCTCTCTCTGTCTCTCTCTCTCTGTTTCTCTCTGTTTCTCTCTCTGTCTCTCTCTCTGTCTCTCTCTCTGTTTCTCTCTCTGTCTCTGTCTCTCCCCTCTCTGTCTCTCCCTCTCTGTCTCTGTCTCTCTGTCTCTCTCTCTCCTGTCTCTCTCTCTGTCTCTCTCTCTGTCTCTCTCTCTGTCTCTCTCTGTGTCTCCAGGAGCCCCAGACTTTGTGGACCCTGCAGGGCAGCCCCTGTCCCAGCCGGCCCAGTCCTGGGTGTGGCTGGTGGATCTGGAGCGTACTGCAGGCCTGCTGGTGGGCCGCTGCCTGGGGGGCATGCTGCAGGGAGCACCCCCCTCTCTAGAGGAACAGGATACAGGCTACTGGCTGAAAACCCCCCTGTTCAGCAACGGGCTGGAGATGGACATCCCTCAACTAGGTATGAAACACGGCATAGTTAGGATCGATAGTGTAGATATTATATAGGGGCATTATTCGGCTCCTGAGTGGCGCAGTGGTCTAAGGCACTGCATCTCAGTGCTAGAGGCGTCACTACAGACACCCTGGTTCAAATCCAGGCTGTATCAAATTAAATAACTGACTTCCCTCTAGATAACTGTTAGAAGTGGTTCCTATCTGATGAACCCCCCCCCCCCCCCCCTCTAGATAACTGTTAGAAGTGGTTCCTATCTGATGACCCCCCCCCCCCCCCCTCTAGATAACTGTTAGAAGTGGTTCCTATCTGATGACCCCCCCCCCCCCTAGATAACTGTTAGAAGTGGTTCCTATCTGATGACCCCCCTCTCTACATAACTGTTAGAAGTGGTTCCTATCTGATGACCCCCCCCCCCCCCCCCCCCCCCCCCCCTCTAGATAACTGTTAGAAGTGGTTCCTATCTGATGACACCCCCCCCCCCCCCCTAGATAACTGTTGGAAGTGGTTCCTATCTGATGACCCCCCCCCCTCTAGATAACTGTTAGAAGTGGTTCCTATCTGATGACCCCCCCCCCCTCTAGATAACTGTTAGAAGTGGTTCCTATCTTATGAGCCCCCACCCCCCTCTAGATAACTGTTAGAAGTGGTTCCTATCTGATGACCCCCCCCCCCCCCCTCTAGATAACTGTTGGAAGTGGTTCCTATCTGATGACCCCCCCCTCTAGATAACTGTTAGAAGTGGTTCCTATCTGATGACCCCCCCTCAAGATAACTGTTAAAAGTGGTTCCTATCTGATAACCCCCCCCCTCTAGATAACTGTTGGAAGTGGTTCCTATCTGATGACCCCCCCCCCCCTCTAGATAACTATTAGAAGTGGTTCCTATCTGATGACCTCCCCCCCCCTCTAGATAACTGTTAGAAGTGGTTCCTATCTGATGACCCCCCCCCCCCCCCCTCTAGATAACTGTTAGAAGTGGTTCCTATCTTATGACCCCCCCCCCCTCTAGATAACTGTTAGAAGTGGTTCCTATCTGATGACCCCCCCCCCCCCCCCTCTAGATAACTGTTGGAAGTGGTTCCTATCTGATGACCCCCCCCTCTAGATAACTGTTAGAAGTGGTTCCTATCTGATGACCCCCCCCCCCCTCTAGATAACTGTTAGAAGTGGTTCCTATCTGATGACCCCCCCTCAAGATAACTGTTAAAGTGGTTCCTATCTGATAACCCCCCCCCCTCTAGATAACTGTTGGAAGTGGTTCCTATCTGATGACCCCCCCCCCTCTAGATAACTATTAGAAGTGGTTCCTATCTGATGACCTCCCCCCCCCCTCTAGATAACTGTTAGAAGTGGTTCCTATCTGATGACCTCCCCCCCCTCTAGATAACTGTTGGAAGTGGTTCCTATCTGATGACCCCCCCCCCCTCTAGATTACTGTTAGAAGTGGTTCCTATCTGATGACCCCCCCCCCCCCTCTAGATAACTGTTAGAAGTGGTTCCTATCTGATTTATTTTCATTCTGATCTATTTTATCTGACGATGCTGGCCCGTACTGTGTTTGTATGTGCCTTAGATAACTGCATCAGCTGGCTGTTAGAGGAGGCCCTCTCAGGTAACGAGGAGCAGAAACCAGTTGACTGTCCTCTGAGAGCAGACATGAGCGTCCTGGTGGAGCTGGCCCTGGGCTCCACTAAGGAACCCACCAACAGTCTCTGGAGCAACATGCAGGACTACGCCACCAGCAAAGGTACCGGAGGGGGGATCTGGGTTTAGTTTATTCAGTTTATTGAGTGATGCCCGCTCTCTGTTGAATGCTCCCACAGTTTATTCAGTTTATTGAGTGATGTCCGCTCTCTGTTGAATGCTCCCACAGTTTATTGACTGATGCCCGCTCTCTGTTGAATGCTCCCACAGTTTGATGCCCGCTCTCTGTTGAATGCTCCCACAGTTTGATGCCCGCTCTCTGTTGAATGCTCCCACAGTTTATTGAGTGATGCCCGCTCTCTGTTGAATGCTCCCACAGTTTGAGTGATGCCCGCTCTCTGTTACATGCTCCCACAGTCTATTGAGTGATGCCCGCTCTCTGCTAAATGCTCCCACAGTTTATTCAGTTTATTGAGTGATGCCCGCTCTCTGCTAAATGCTCCCACAGTTTATTCAGTTTATTGAGTGATGCCCGCTCTCTGTTACATGCTCCCACAGTTTATTGAGTGATGCCCGCTCTCTGCTAAATGCTCCCACAGTTTATTGAGTGATGCCCGCTCTCTGCTAAATGCTCCCACAGTTTATTGAGTGATGCCCGCTCTCTGCTAAATGCTCCCACAGTTTATTGAGTGATGCCCGCTCTCTGTTACATGCTCCCACAGTTTATTGAGTGATGCCCGCTCTCTGCTAAATGCTCCCTCAGTTGAATCAGTCTACTCCGTTTCTTTTCAGTTCATTCAGTGTAATGGAGCATCAGCAGTGTGTGGGCATCCATCTTTCTTTCATGACAAGATAATAGTGTAGAATAAGCAGAGTATTATTGCTGCTGTGATATGTAGTGATGTCCATGTGTTTGTGTTCCAGACTGGGACAACGCCTCTCTCTGTAATGAGACCTTATTGGACACCGTGTCCAGGTTTGTCCTGGCTGCTCTACTGAAGCACACCGGCCTGCTGGGCCAAGCCTGTGGAGAGGGCAGGTAATTCTACTGCCCACCCATCATGGTTCTGCCTTCCCACTGGTGCCCTATTCCCTATATAGTGTACTACTATAGACCAGAGCCTATTCCCTATATAGTGGTACTACTATAGACCAGGGCCCTATTCCCTATATAGTGGTACTACTATAGACCAGAGCCCTATTCCCTATATAGTGGTACTACTATAGACCAGATCCCTATTCCCTATATAGTGGTACTACTATAGACCAGAGCCTATTCCCTATATAGTGGTACTACTATAGACCAGAGCCTATTCCCTATATAGTGGTACTACTATAGACCAGGGCCCTATTCCCTATATAGTGGTACTACTATAGATCAGAGCCCTATTCCCTATATAGTGGTACTACTATAGACCAGATCCCTATTCCCTATATAGTGGTACTACTATAGACCAGAGCCCTATTCCCTATATAGTGGTACTACTATAGACCAGAGCCCTATTCCCTATATAGTGGTACTACTATAGACCAGAGCCCTATTCCCTATATAGTGGTACTACTATAGACCAGAGCCCTATTCCCTATATAGTGGTACTACTATAGACCAGAGCCCTATTACCTATATAGTGGTACTACTATAGACCAGAGCCCTATTCCCTATATAGTGGTACTACTATAGACCAGAGCCCTATTCCCTATATAGTGGTACTACTATAGACCAGAGCCCTGTTCCCTATATAGTGGTACTACTATAGACCAGAGCCCTATTCCCTATATAGTGCACTACTATAGACCAGAGCCCTGTTCCCTATATAGTGCACTACTATAGACCAGAGCCCTGTTCCCTATATAGTGGTACTACTATAGACCAGAGCCCTATTCCCTATATAGTGGTACTACTATAGACCAGTGCCCTATTCCCTATATAGTGTACTACTATAGACCAGAGCCTATTCCCTATATAGTGGTACTACTATAGACCAGAGCCCTATTCCCTATATAGTACACTACTATAGACCAGAGCCCTATTCCCTATATAGTGCACTACTATAGACCAGAGCCCTATTCCCTATATAGTGGTACTACTATAGACCAGAGCCCTATTCCCTATATAGTGGTACTACTATAGACCAGAGCCCTATTCCCTATATAGTGCACTACTTTAGACCAGGGTCAGTAGGACTCTGGCACCCTATTCCCTACATAGTGCACTACTTTAGACCAGGGTCAGTAGGACTCTGGCACCCTATTCCCTACATAGTGCACTACTTTAGACCAGGTTCAGTAGGACTCTGGCACCCTATTCCCTACATAGTGCACTACTTTAGACCAGGTTCAGTAGGACTCTGGCACCCTATTCCCTACATAGTGCACTACTTTAGACCAGGGTCAGTAGGACTCTGGTACCCTATTCCCTACATAGTGCACTACTTTAGACCAGGGTCAGTAGGACTCTGGCACCCTATGTGGTGTCATTTGACACATGCCTTGTCTATTTCATGTGGCAGGCTGGGTTCACCAGTCAGTGTGTCTCTGTGTGTGTTTCCAACCAGGTACCAGCCTTGTAAGATGCTGGCTGAGGTCTACCGTTGTGTCTACAAGGTCAGGAACCGCCTGCTGGCCTGCAAGAACATGAACGTCGTCCAGACACGCTCGTCTTCCCGCGAGAGGAGGGTAAGTGACCCGGCTCTTCTTTCGGGTAACTGGTCCGTTGGTGCATGAAACATCCTTCCAGTCCCACGTCAGGGTCTGCTGCCTTATCCCCACATCAACCCTTAAACCCCTCTACATCCTAGAGACACTTACGGGTAACTGCTTCGCTGGTGCATGAAACATCCTTCCAGTCCCACGTCAGGGTCTGTGCTGCCTTATCCCCACATCAACCCTTAAACCCCTCTACATCCTAGAGACACTTACGGGTAACTGCTTCGCTGGTGCATGAAACATCCTTCCAGTCCCACGTCAGGGTCTGTGCTGCCTTATTCCCACATCAACCCTTAAACCCCTCTACATCCTAGAGACACTTACGGTAACTGCTTCGCTGGTGCATGAAACATCCTTCCAGTCCCACGTCAGGGTCTGTGCTGCCTTATCCCCACATCAACCCTTAAACCCCTCTACATCCTAGAGACACTTACGGGTAACTGCTTCGCTGGTGCATGAAACATCCTTCCAGTCCCACGTCAGGGTCTGTGCTGCCTTATCCCCACATCAACCCTTAAACCCCTCTACATCCTAGAGACACTTACGGTAACTGGTCCGTTGGTGCATGAAACATCCTTCCAGTCCCACGTCAGGGTCTGCTGCCTTATCCCCACATCAACCCTTAAACCCCTCTACATCCTAGAGACACTTACGGTAACTGCTTCGCTGGTGCATGAAACATCCTTCCAGTCCCACGTCAGGGTCTGTGCTGCCTTATCCCCACATCAACCCTTAAACCCCTCTACATCCTAGAGACACTTACGGTAACTGCTTCGCTGGTGCATGAAACATCCTTCCAGTCCCACGTCAGGGTCTGTGCTGCCTTATCCCCACATCAACCCTTAAACCCCTCTACATCCTAGAGACACTTACGGTAACTGCTTCGCTGGTGCATGAAACATCCTTCCAGTCCCACGTCAGGGTCTGTGCTGCCTTATCCCCACATCAACCCTTAAACCCCTCTACATCCTAGAGACACTTACGGTAACTGCTTCGCTGGTGCATGAAACATCCTTCCAGTCCCACGTCAGGGTCTGTGCTGCCTTATCCCCACATCAACCCTTAAACCCCTCTACATCCTAGAGACACTTACGGTAACTGCTTCGCTGGTGCATGAAACATCCTTCCAGTCCCACGTCAGGGTCTGTGCTGCCTTATTCCCACATCAACCCTTAAACCCCTCTACATCCTAGAGACACTTACGGGTAACTGCTTCGCTGGTGCATGAAACATCCTTCCAGTCCCACGTCAGGGTCTGTGCTGCCTTATCCCCACATCAACCCTTAAACCCCTCTACATCCTAGAGACACTTACGGGTAACTGCTTCGCTGGTGCATGAAACATCCTTCCAGTCCCACGTCAGTGTCTGTGCTGCCTTATCCCCACATCAACCCTTAAACCCCTCTACATCCTAGAGACACTTACGGTAACTGCTTCGCTGGTGCATGAAACGTCAGGGTCTGTGCTGCCTTATCCCCACATCAACCCTTAAACCCCTCTACATCCTAGAGACACTTACGGGTAACTGCTTCGCTGGTGCATGAAACATCCTTCCAGTCCCACGTCAGGGTCTGTGCTGCCTTATCCCCACATCAACCCTTAAACCCCTCTACATCCTAGAGACACTTACGGTAACTGCTTCGCTGGTGCATGAAACGTCAGGGTCTGTGCTGCCTTATCCCCACATCAACCCTTAAACCCCTCTACATCCTAGAGACACTTACGGGTAACTGCTTCGCTGGTGCATGAAACATCCTTCCAGTCCCACGTCAGGGTCTGTGCTGCCTTATCCCCACATCAACCCTTAAACCCCTCTACATCCTAGAGACACTTACGGGTAACTGCTTCGCTGGTGCATGAAACATCCTTCCAGTCCCACGTCAGGGTCTGTGCTGCCTTATTCCCACATCAACCCTTAAACCCCTCTACATCCTAGAGACACTTACGGTAACTGCTTCGCTGGTGCATGAAACATCCTTCCAGTCCCACGTCAGGGTCTGTGCTGCCTTATCCCCACATCAACCCTTAAACCCCTCTACATCCTAGAGACACTTACGGTAACTGCTTCGCTGGTGCATGAAACGTCAGGGTCTGTGCTGCCTTATCCCCACATCAACCCTTAAACCCCTCTACATCCTAGAGACACTTACGGGTAACTGCTTCGCTGGTGCATGAAACATCCTTCCAGTCCCACGTCAGGGTCTGTGCTGCCTTATCCCCACATCAACCCTTAAACCCCTCTACATCCTAGAGACACTTACGGGTAACTGCTTCGCTGGTGCATGAAACATCCTTCCAGTCCCACGTCAGGGTCTGTGCTGCCTTATTCCCACATCAACCCTTAAACCCCTCTACATCCTAGAGACACTTACGGTAACTGCTTCGCTGGTGCATGAAACATCCTTCCAGTCCCACGTCAGGGTCTGTGCTGCCTTATCCCCACATCAACCCTTAAACCCCTCTACATCCTAGAGACACTTACGGGTAACTGCTTCGCTGGTGCATGAAACATCCTTCCAGTCCCACGTCAGGGTCTGTGCTGCCTTATCCCCACATCAACCCTTAAACCCCTCTACATCCTAGAGACACTTACGGGTAACTGCTTCGCTGGTGCATGAAACATCCTTCCAGTCCCACGTCAGGGTCTGTGCTGCCTTATCCCCACATCAACCCTTAAACCCCTCTACATCCTAGAGACACTTACGGGTAACTGCTTCGCTGGTGCATGAAACGTCAGGGTCTGTGCTGCCTTATCCCCACATCAACCCTTAAACCCCTCTACATCCTAGAGACACTTACGGTAACTGCTTCGCTGGTGCATGAAACGTCAGGGTCTGTGCTGCCTTATCCCCACATCAACCCTTAAACCCCTCTACATCCTAGAGACACTTACGGGTAACTGCTTCGCTGGTGCATGAAACATCCTTCCAGTCCCACGTCAGGGTCTGTGCTGCCTTATCCCCACATCAACCCTTAAACCCCTCTACATCCTAGAGACACTTACGGGTAACTGCTTCGCTGGTGCTTTTCAGAGGAAAGTCCTTTGACCTCTTAACCCCCACGGGTCCTCATTTCAATTTAAAGACATACTTTATTAAGATACTTCTGGATTTATTTATTTTACTTCCCCAGAGTCAGATGAACTTGTAGGTAGTTTCGTGAGACAATGCTAACTAGCGTTAGCGCAATGACTAAAGGTCTATGGTATGTACTAGCATGCTAGCAGTGTGCAACATGCCGCTAGTGTCTCCTTGTGATAGTTTGTCACGAAAAAACCTGTACTTGGCACTGATCAGATTGTTGGTGTTTGTTGACGGGTGTCCTGTCCTGTGCCTGATCAGATTGTTTGGTCTATATTAACGGGTGTCCTGTCCTGTGCCTGATCAGATTGTTTGGTCTATATTAACGGGTGTCCTGTCCTGTGCCTGATCAGATTGTTTGGTCTATATTAAGGTGTGTCCTGTGCCTGATCAGATTGTCTGATCTATATTAACGGGTGTCCTGTCCTGTGCCTGATCAGATTGTTTGGTCTATATTAAGGTGTGTCCTGTGCCTGATCAGATTGTCTGATCTATATTAACGGGTGTCCTGTCCTGTGCCTGATCAGATTGTTTGGTCTATATTAACGGGTGTCCTGTCCTGTGCCTGATCAGATTGTCTGATCTATATTAACGGGTGTCCTGTCCTGTGCCTGATCAGATTGTCTGATCTATATTAACGGGTGTCCTGTCCTGTGCCTGATCAGATTGTTTGGTCTATATTAACGGGTGTCCTGTCCTGTGCCTGATCAGATTGTTTGGTCTATATTAACGGGTGTCCTGTCCTGTGCCTGATCAGATTGTCTGATCTATATTAACGGGTGTCCTGTCCTGTGCCTGATCAGATTGTCTGATCTATATTAACGGGTGTCCTGTCCTGTGCCTGATCAGATTGTTTGGTCTATATTAACGGGTGTCCTGTCCTGTGCCTGATCAGATTGTCTGATCTATATTAACGGGTGTCCTGTCCTGTGCCTGATCAGATTGTCTGATCTATATTAACGGGTGTCCTGTCCTGTGCCTGATCAGATTGTTTTATATTAACGTGGGGGGCAGTAGTAAGCTAGCCAGGCTACTTGTCTTCTCAAGGGGGCAGTAGTAAGCTAGCCGGGCTACTTGTCTTCTCAAGGGGTCAGTAGTAAGCTAGCCAGGCTACTTGTCTTCTCAAGGGGGCAGTAGTAAGCTAGGCAGGCTACTTGTCTTCTCAAGGGGGCAGTAGTAAGCTAGCCAGGCTACTTGTCTTCTCAAGGGGGCAGTAGTAAGCTAGCCAGGCTACTTGTCTTCTCAAGGGGGCAGTAGTAAGCTAGCCAGGCTACTTGTCTTCTCAAGGGGGCAGTAGTAAGCTAGCCAGGCTACTTGTCTTCTCAAGGGGGCAGTAGTAAGCTAGCCAGGCTACTTGTCTTCTCAAGGGGGCAGTAGTAAGCTAGCCGGGCTACTTGTCTTCTCAAGGGGGCAGTAGTAAGCTAGCCAGGCTACTTGTCTTCTCAAGGGGGCAGTAGTAAGCTAGCCAGGCTACTTGTCTTCTCAAGGGGGCAGTAGTAAGCTAGCCAGGCTACTTGTCTTCTCAAGGGGGCAGTAGTAAGCTAGCCAGGCTACTTGTCTTCTCAAGGGGGCAGTAGTAAGCTAGCCAGGCTACTTGTCTTCTCAAGGGGGCAGTAGTAAGCTAGCCAGGCTACTTGTCTTCTCAAGGGGGCAGTAGTAAGCTAGCCAGGCTACTTGTCTTCTCAAGGGGGCAGTAGTAAGCTAGCCGGGCTACTTGTCTTCTCAAGGGGGCAGTAGTAAGCTAGCCAGGCTACTTGTCTTCTCAAGGGGGCAGTAGTAAGCTAGCCAGGCTACTTGTCTTCTCAAGGGGGCAGTAGTAAGCTAGCCAGGCTACTTGTCTTCTCAAGGGGGCAGTAGTAAGCTAGGCAGGCTACTTGTCTTCTCAAGGGGGCAGTAGTAAGCTAGCCAGGCTACTTGTCTTCTCAAGGGGGCAGTAGTAAGCTAGGCAGGCTACTTGTCTTCTCAAGGGGGCAGTAGTAAGCTAGCCAGGCTACTTGTCTTCTCAAGGGGGCAGTAGTAAGCTAGGCAGGCTACTTGTCTTCTCAAGGGGGCAGTAGTAAGCTAGGCAGGCTACTTGTCTTCTCAAGGGGGCAGTAGTAAGCTAGCCAGGCTACTTGTCTTCTCAAGGGGGCAGTAGTAAGTTAGCCAGACTTATAGAAGCTTCAGAAATTAGCTTCAATGTTTTTTATGTTGTTTTGGAACTAAGCTGTTCATTTCATACAGTACATGAAATGGTTTAGCTGTAATGAATAATTCATCATAGGTCTAATGACAGTATTTTGACTCCATATCGTGGCCATAGATGAGTCAATGAACCCTGATGTGTATGAAATAAAATTTTAAAGCAGTTTAGATGTAATTATAAAATATGGTTTTGAATTGGGAAATTTAAGGTATTCTTCTATTATTTAATATGATGTGTTATTTTTTTAAATAAATTGAATATAGTATAGAATATATTATATTTGTTATTTTAGTTCTACCAGTTATCAATTGTTCAACATTAAAAAAAAATTATTCTGTGACTTAACCTCTGGGATATTCGGGACAGTAGCGTCCCATCCCGCCAACAGCCAGTGAAGGTGCAGGGCGCCAAATTCAAAACAACAAATATCTCATAAAAATTCCTCAAGCATACAAGTATTTTACACCATTTTAAAGATACAATTCTCGTTAATCCAGCCACAGTGTCTGATTTCAAAAAGGCTTTACAGCGAAAGCACCACAAACGATTATGTTAGGTCACCAAGTCACAGAAAAACACAGCCATTTTTCCAATCAAAGAGAGGAGTCACAAAAAAGCAGAAATATAGATAAAATGAATCACTAACCTTTGATGATCTTCATCAGATGACACTCATAGGACTTCATGTTACACAATACATGCATGTTTTGTTCGCTAAAGTGCATATTTATATCCCAAAATTTCAGTTTACATTGGCGTGTTATGTTCAGTAGTTCCAAAACATGCAGTGATATTGCAGAGAGCCACATCAATTCACAGAAATACTCATAATAAACATTGATAAAAGATACAACTATTATACATGGAACTTTAGATAAACTTCTCCTTAATGCAACCGCTGTGTCAGATTTCAAAAAAACTTTACGGAAAAAGCAAACCATGCAATAATCTGAGTATGGCGCTTAGAGCCCAAACAAGCCAAAAAGATATCCGCCATATTGTGTAGTCAAAATGAGTCAGAAATAGCATTATAAATATTCACTCATCAGAATGCACTCCCAGGAATCCCCGTTCCACAATAAATGTTTGATTTGTTTGATAATGTCCAAATAGCTACTTTTGTTAGCGCTTTTTGTAAACAAATCCAAAGTTACGAAGCGCATTCACTAGGAGCAGACGAAATGTCAAAAATTTCCGTTACAGTCCGTAGAAACATGCCAAATGATGTATAGAATCAATCTTTAGGATGTTTTTAACATCAATCTTCAATAATGTTCCAACCAGAGAATTCCATTGTCTTCAAAAATGCAATGGAACGGGAGCTACCTCTCACATGACCACGTCACGAGCCTGTGGTACTCTGTCAGACCACTGACTCAAAGAGCCCTTATGAACCCCTCCTTTACTGTAGAAGCCTCAAACAAGTTTCTAAAGACTGTTGACATCTAGTGGAAGCCTTAGGAAGTGCAACATGACCAATATCCTACTGTATATTCAATAGGGACTGAGTTGAAAATCGACCAACCTCAGATTTCCCACTTCCTGGTGTTTTTCTTCTCAGGTTTTCGCCTGCCATATGAGTTCTGTTATACTCACAGACATCATTCAAACAGTTTTAGAAATGTCAGAGTGTTTTCTATCCAGATATACTAATTATATGCATATTCTAGCTTTTATGGCTGAGTAGCAGGAGGTTTACTCTGGGCACCTTATTCATCCAAGCTACTCAATACTGCCCCCTAGTCACCAAGAAGTTAAGTTAAAACGCATAATGTTTTGGCCGAGGTATCATTGAGGTTTTGTTTCGGTATCGAGTATCGTGATACTAAACCTGATATTCTGGTATCGTGACACTAAACCTGATATTCTGGTATCGTGATACTAAACCTGATATTCTGGTATCGTGATACTAAACCTGATATTCTGGTATCGTGATACTAAACCTGATATTCTGGTATCGTGACACTAAACCTGATATTCTGGTATCGTGACACTAAACCTGATATTCTGATATCGTGATACTAAACCTGATATTCTGGTATCGTGATACTAAACCTGATATTCTGGTATCGTGACACTAAACCTGATATTCTGGTATCGTGACACTAATCCTGATATTCTGGTATCGTGACACGAAACCTGATATTTTGGTATCGTGATACTAAACCTGATATTCTGGTATCGTGACACTAAACCTGATATTCTGGTATCGTGACACTAAACCTGATATTTTGGTATGGTGATACTAAACCTGATATTCTGGTATCGTGACACTAAACCTGATATTCTGGTATCGTGACACTAAACCTGATATTTTGGTATCGTGATACTAAACCTGATATTCTGGTATCGTGATACTAAACCTGATATTCTGGTATCGTGATACTAAACCTGATATTCTGGTATCGTGATACTAAACCTGATATTCTGGTATCGTGATACTAAACCTGATATTCTGGTATCGTGACACTAAACCTGATATTCTGGTATCGTGACAACACTTTTAACGGGTGTCCGGTGTTGTGCCCGATCAGATTTCAGACAATCAGGACTCGCTGGAGATGGACCCCCAGGAGCACTCGTTCACGAGGACCATCGACGAGGAGGCGGAGCTAGAAGAGAGGACGGACCGAGAAAGGGAGGATGTGAATCAGGAGCAGGATGAGGAAGAGGAGGAGAGAGAGCACGAAGTCATGACCGCTGGGAGTGAGTGGTTCACTTTACTGCAATGACACAACACTCTCACTGAATGTACTCCTACCAGACTGTCACTGAACACACTGCTATCTACCAGACTGTCACTGAACACACTGCTACCTAGCAGACTGTCACTGAACACACTGCTACCTACCAGACTGTCACTGAACACACTGCTACCTACCAGACTGTCACTGAATAGACTGTCACTGAACACACTGCTACCTACCAGACTGTCACTGAACACACTGCTACCTACCAGACTGTCACTGAATGGACTGTCACTGAACACACTGCTACCTACCAGACTGTCACTGAACACACTGCTACCTACCAGAATTTCACTGAATAGACTGTCACTGAACACACTGCTACCTACCAGACTGTCACTGAACACACTGCTACCTAGCAGACTGTCACTGAACACACTGCTACCTACCAGACTGTCACTGAACACACTGCTACCTACCAGACTGTCACTGAACACACTGCTACCTAGCAGACTGTCACTGAATAGACTGTCACTGACCACACTGCTACCTAGCAGACTGTCACTGAACACACTGCTACCTAGCAGACTGTCACTGAACACACTGCTACCTAGCAGACTGTCACTGAACACACTGCTACCTAGCAGACTGTCACTGAATAGACTGTCACTGAACACACTGCTACCTAGCAGACTGTCACTGAATAGACTGTCACTGACCACACTGCTACCTAGCAGACTGTCACTGAACACACTGCTACCTAGCAGACTGTCACTGAATAGACTGTCACTGAACACACTGCTACCTAGCAGACTGTCACTGAACACACTGCTACCTAGCAGACTGTCACTGAATAGACTGTCACTGAACACACTGCTACCTAGCAGACTGTCACTGACCACACTGCTACCTAGCAGACTGTCACTGAACACACTGCTACCTAGCAGACTGTCACTGAATAGACTGTCACTGAACACACTGCTACCTAGCAGACTGTCACTGAACACACTGCTACCTAGCAGACTGTCACTGAATAGACTGTCACTGAACACACTGCTACCTAGCAGACTGTCACTGAATAGACTGTCACTGAACACACTGCTACCTAGCAGACTGTCACTGAATAGACTGTCACTGAACACACTGCTACCTAGCAGACTGTCACTGAATAGACTGTCACTGAACACACTGCTACCTAGCAGACTGTCACTGAATAGACTGTCACTGAACACACTGCTACCTAGCAGACTCCTCTTCCTCCCTGAATTAATTTGGACTGAATATGTTTTAAACACTCAAGAGCACAGGCAGGGAGTGAATGCATGGGAGAGGGAGAAGATGGATGCTAGTTTTGATTTGACCTTTTTGGTCCATATATAGAGTCTAAAGCATGGTCAGTTAAATGAGCCAATCAAGATCCCGGGTAATGTGAGAGTACAAACCAACCGCAATCAGACGTTGGTCTCTGTTGCACACCAGGGGGTTGTATTTCTAGTGAAAGACGTTGGTCTCTGTTGCACACCAGGGGGTTGTATTTCTAGTGAAAGGATGTTGATGTGATAGCAGCGTATTCACGGGTTCAAAATAGCACCTGGCTCCTTCTCCTGACCTCCGACCCTACGGTGCCACCAGTTCAAACCCAATAGCTGTAATCAATAGCAGGGCTATGCCTCCACCTAGCTGACCAATGGGCGCCCAAAGGTACAGGTATAGGATGAAGGGACAGGGATAGGACAAAGGTACAGTGATAGGTACAGGGAATAGGACAAAGGTACAGGGATAGGACAAAGGTACAGGGAATAGGACAAAGGTACAGGGAATAGGACAAAGGTACAGGGATAGGACAAAGGTACAGGGAATAGGACAAAGGTACAGGGATAGGATGAAGGGACAGGGATAGGACAAAGGTACAGTGATAGGTACAGGGAATAGGACAAAGGTACAGGGATAGGACAAAGGTACAGGGAATAGGACAAAGGTACAGGGAATAGGACAAGGATACAGGGATAGGACAAAGGTACAGGGAATAGGACAAAGGTACCAGGGAATAGGACAAAGGTACAGGGAATAGGACAAAGGTACAGGGATAGGACAAAGGTACAGGGAATAGGACAAAGGTACAGGGGATAGGACAAAGGTACAGGGAATAGGACAAAGGTACAGGGATAGGACAAAGGTACAGGGAATAGGACAAAGGTACAGGGATAGGACAAAGGTACAGGGAATAGGACAAAGGTACAGGGATAGGACAAAGGTACAGGGAATAGGACCAAAGGTACCAGGGAATAGGACAAAGGTACAGGGATAGGACAAAGGTACAGGGATAGGACAAAGGTACAGGGATAGGTACAGGGAATAGGACAAAGGTACAGGGAATAGGACAAGGTACAGGGATAGGACAAAGGTACAGGGATAGGACAAGGTACAGGGATAGGTACAGGGAATAGGACAAAGGTACAGGGAATAGGACAAAGGTACAGGGATAGGACAAATGTACAGGGATAGGACAAAGGTACAGGGAATAGGAACAAAGGTACAGGGATAGGACAAAGGTACAGGGATAGGACAAAGGTACAGGGAATAGGACAAAGGTACAGGGAATAGGACAAAGGTACAGGGAATAGGACAAAGGTACAGGGATAGGACAAAGGTACAGGGAATAGGACAAAGGTACAGGGAATAGGACAAAGGTACAGGGAATAGGACAAAGGTACAGGGAATAGGACAAAGGTACAGGGAATAGGACAAAGGTACAGGGATAGGACAAAGGTACAGGGATAGGACAAAGGTACAGGGAATAGGACAAAGGTACAGGGATAGGACAAAGGTACAGGGATAGGACAAAGGTACAGGGATAGGACAGCGGTACAGGGATAGGACAGCGGTACAGGGATAGGACAGCGTACAGGGAATAGGACAAAGGTACAGGAAGGATAGGTACAGGGAATAGGACAAAGGTACAGGGATAGGACAAAGGTACAGGGATAGGACAAAGGTACAGGGATAGGACAAAGGTACAGGGATAGGACAAAGGTACAGGGATAGGACAAAGGTACAGTGATAGGTACAGGATAGGACAAATGTGCAGGGGTAGGAAAAAGGTACAGGGATAGGACAAGGGGACCTGGGTTGTACAGCCTTGAATGAGTCTTACTGTAGTCTGGCAGGACTAGCCTGGGTTAGAGCCTTGAATGAGTCTTACTGTAGTCTGGCAGGACTAGCCTGGGTTAGAGCCTTGAATGACTCTTACTGTAGTCTGGCAGGACTAGCCTGGGTTAGCGCCTCATTGACCTACGCCACGGCGTGGTTCGTCGCACAGCTTCCCTTTTAACCCAGCGCCCTGTGTGATGTCTCTCTGTGTCTGTCTGTCGCACGGCACAGAAATCTTTCAATGTTTCCTCTCAGCGCGGGAGGCGGCGAGGAGCCGAGAGAGGGAGAGGGCCAGCAGCAGCGCCGGGGGAGGCCTGACCTCAGGAGGAACCAGAGGAGGAGGGGGAGGTAAGGGAAGGAGGGGGAGGGGGGAGGAGGAGGGGAGGGAAGGAAGGAGGGGGAGGGGAGGTAAGGGAAGGAGGAGGAGGGGGAGGGGAAGAGGAGGGAAGGAGGGGGAGGGGAGGTAAGGAAGGAGGGGGAGGGAAGGCGGAGGGGGTGGGGAGGGGGAGGGAAGGGAAGGAGGAGGAGGGGAGGGAAAAAGGAGGGGAGGGGAGGTAAGGGAAGGAGGAGGAGGGGGAGGGAAAGAGGGGGGAGGGGAGAGGAGGGGAGGAGGAGGTAAGGGAAGGAGGAGGAGGGGAGGGAAGGAGGGAGGGGGAGGGGAGGAGGGGGAGGAGGAGGTAATGGAAGGGAAGGAGGAGGGGGAGGGAAGGAGGAGGAGGGGGAGGGAAGGAGGGGGAGGAGGAGGTAAGGGAAAGGAGGAGGAGGAAGAAGGAGGGGAGGGAGGGAAGGAAAGGAGGAGGGGAGTTGGAAGGAAGGAGGAGGGGGAGGAGGAGGGAGGGGGAGGGAAGGAGGAGGGGGATGAGGAGGTAAGGGAAGTAGGGAGGAGGGAGGATGGGGAAGGAGGGGGGAGAAGGAGGTAAGGGAAGTAGGAGGAGGAGGGAAGGAGGGGGAGGAGGAGGTAAGGGAAGGAGGAGGGGGAGGGAAGGAGGAGGGGGAGGGAAGGGAAGGAGGAGGTGATGAAAATGGAGGGGTCGTGGTGGAGGGGGAGGAGGTGGGGCAGGTTATTTCAGTATAATATAATATGGAACTATGAGGGGGTGGGGAAGGTTGTAACGTATGGGTTTGTATGGTTGTAACGTATGGGTTTGTATGGTTGTAACGTGTGGGTTTGTATGGTTGTAACGTATGGGTTTGTATGGTTGTAACGTATGGGTTTGTATGGTTGTAACGTGTGGGTTTGTATGGTTGTAACGTATGGGTTTGTATGGTTGTAACGTGTGGGTTTGTATGGTTGTAACGTATGGGTTTGTATGGTTGTAACGTGTGGGTTTGTATGGTTGTAACGTGTGGGTTTGTATGGTTGTAACGTATGGGTTTGTATGGTTGTAACGTGTGGGTTTGTATGGTTGTAACGTATGGGTTTGTATGGTTGTAACGTGTGGGTTTGTATGGTTGTAACGTATGGGTTTGTATGGTTGTAACGTGTGGGTTTGTATGGTTGTAACGTATGGGTTTGTATGGTTGTAACGTATGGGTTTGTATGGTTGTAACGTGTGGGTTTGTATGGTTGTAACGTGTGGGTTTGTATGGTTGTAACGTGTGGGTTTGTATGGTTGTAACGTGTGGGTTTGTATGGTTGTAACGTATGGGTTTGTATGGTTGTAACGTATGGGTTTGTATGGTTGTAACGTATGGGTTTGTATGGTTGTAACGTATGGGTTTGTATGGTTGTAACGTGTGGGTTTGTATGGTTGTAACGTATGGGTTTGTATGGTTGTAATGTATGGGTTTGTATGGTTGTAACGTGTGGGTTTGTATGGTTGTAACGTATGGGTTTGTATGGTTGTAACGTGTGGGTTTGTATGGTTGTAACGTGTGGGTTTGTATGGTTGTAACGTATGGGTTTGTATGGTTGTAACGTGTGGGTTTGTATGGTTGTAACGTGTGGGTTTGTATGGTTGTAACGTGTGGGTTTGTATGGTTGTAACGTGTGGGTTTGTATGGTTGTAACGTGTGGTTGCTTATTGTAAAATGCCTTTCGATTTAGGTTTTATAAAAGCGCCTTAAAATATCTAATGTATTATTGATTGATGATAAATGCTTGCTACAAACCACTCTAAATATTCATCGTCCTTCAGACTGATAGTTTTGGACAGCAGAAGCCAGCGCGCCTTTTCTCCTTCACCCTTTCTATATTAACAGTGTGTTATTGTTACCAGGGGAGGCGGAGGCCTCGACATCCCAGGAGGAGCATCACGGGAGAGATGGCTGTACGGGGCTGCCTGAGGGACAGGACCTGTACACAGCCGCATGTAACTCTGTGGTCCACCGCTGTGCTCTGCTGGTGCTGGGGGTCAGCCCTGTACTGGGGGAACTGGGGAAGGAGCAGCAGGATGAGGGACACGGCAGCTTCCAGTCAGCCGGACAGGGACAGCAGGACGGGACGGGCTTCATGACCAGGTCAGAACAACGCAACTATGACTGTCTGGTCTGTGTAGTTCTGACTGTCTGGTCTGTGTAGTTCTGACTGTCTGGTCTGTGTAGTTCTGACTGTGGCCTGTGTAGTTCTGACTGTGGTCTGTGTGGTTCTGACTGTGTGGTCTGTTCTGTGTAGTTCTGACTGTGGTCTGTGTGGTTCTGACTGTGTGGTCTGTTCTGGTGTATTCTGACTGGCCTGTGTAGTTCTGACTGTGGTCTGTGTAGTTCTGACTGTGGTCTGTGTAGTTCTGACTGTGTGGTCTGTTCTGTGTAGTTCTGACTGTGGCCTGTGTAGTTCTGACTGTGGTCTGTGTAGTTCTGACTGTGTGGTCTGTTCTGTGTAGTTCTGACTGGCCTGTGTAGTTCTGACTGTGGTCTGTGTGGTTCTGACTGTGTGGTCTGTTCTGTGTAGTTCTGACTGTGGTCTGTGTAGTTCTGACTGTGGTCTGTGTGGTTCTGACTGTGTGGTCTGTTCTGTGTAGTTCTGACTGTGGTCTGTGTAGTTCTGACTGTGGTCTGTGTAGTTCTGACTGTGGTCTGTGTAGTTCTGACTGTATGGTCTGTGTAGTTCTGACTGTGGTCTGTGTAGTTCTGACTGTGGTCTGTGTAGTTCTGACTATGGTCTGTGTAGTTCTGACTGTGTGGTCTGTTCTGTGTAGTTCTGACTGTGGTCTGTGTAGTTCTGACTGTGGTCTGTGTAGTTCTGACTGTAATGTCTGTGTAGTTCTGACTGTGGTCTGTGTAGTTCTGACTGTGGTCTGTGTAGTTCTGACTATGGTCTGTGTAGTTCTGACTGTGTGGTCTCTGTCCTCTGCTATGAAGGAGTGAGAGTCTGAGTACAGAGAGCTGTTCGGTCCAGTCCAGTCCCAACTACAGGCTGATGAAGTCCAGGAGCGAATCAAATCTGTCCCTGTCTGATGAGGAGGGATGCACTCTGGTCAGTCACAATGCTGGGCCTTCTTCCATCTGCCTGCCTTCTCTCTCATCACCCTCTCTTTCTCTCTCTCGCTCTGTCTCTCCCCTCTCTCTCTGTGTCTCTCTGTGTCTCCCCCCTCTCTCTCTGTGTCTCTCTGTGTCTCCCCCCTCTCTCTGTGTCTCTCTGTGTCTCCCCCCTCTCTCTCTGTGTCTCTCTGTGTCTCCCCCCTCTCTCTCTGTATCTCTCTGTCTCTCTGTCTCCCCCTCTCTCTCTGTGTCTCTCTGTCTCTCTGTCTCCCCTGTCTCTCTGTGTCTCCCCCCCTCTCTCTGTGTCTCTCTGTGTCTCCCCCCTCTCTCTCTCTGTCTCTGCTGTCTCCTCTCTCTCTGTGTCTCTCTGTCTCTCTGTCTCCCCCTCTCTCTCTGTGTCTCTCTGTCTCTCTGTCTCCCCCTCTCTCTCTGTGTCTCTCTGTCTCCCCTCTCTTTCTGTGTCTTCTGTGTCTCCCCCCTCTCTCTCTGTGTCTCTCTGTGTCTCCCCTCTCTCTCTCTCTCTCTCTCTCTCTCTGTATGTCTCTCTGTGTCTCCCCCCTTCTCTCTCTGTGTGTCTCTCTGTGTCCCCCTCCTCTGTGTCTCTCTGTCTCCCCCTTCTCTCTCTGTGTCTCTCTGTGTCTCCCTCTCTCTCTCTGTGTCTCCCTCTCTTCTTTGTCTCTCTTGGTCTCTCCCCGTCTCTCTCTGTGTCTCCCCCCTCTCTCTCTGCGTCTCTCTGTTCCCCTCTCTCTCTGTGTCTCCCCCTCTCTCTCTGTCTCCCCCTCTCTCTCTGTGGTCTCTCTGTGTCTCCCCCCTCTCTCTGTGTTCTATCTGTGTCTCCCCCCTCTCTCTCTGTGTGTTCTCTGTGTCTCCTCTCTCTCTGCGTCTCTCTGTCTCCCCCCTCTCTCTCTGTTGTCTCCCTCTCTCTCTGTCTCCCCCCTCTCTTCCTGTGTCTCTCTGTGTCTCCCCCCTCTCTCTCTGTGGTGTCTCTGTGTGTCTCCCCCCTCTCCCTCTGTGTCTCTCTGTGTCTCCCCCTCTCTCTCTGTGTGTCTCTCTGTGTCTCCCCCCTCTCTCTCTTGTGTCTCTCTGTGTCTCCCCCCTCTCTCTCTGTGTCTCACTGTCTCCCCCTCTCTCTCTGTGTCTCTCTGTGTCTCCCCTCTTTCTCTGTGTCTCTCTGTGTCTCCCCTCTCTCTCTCTGTGTGTCTCCCTGTGTCTCCCCCCTCTCTCTATGTGTCTCTCTCTGTGTCTCTCTGTCTCCCCTCTCTCTCTGGTGTCTCCTGTGTCTCCCCCTCTCTGTGTCTCTCTGTCTCCCCCTCTCCTCTCTCTGTGTCTCCCTGTGTCCCCCCTCTTCTCTCTGTGTCTCTCCCTCTCTCTCTGTCTCTCTGTGTCTCCCCTGCTCTCTCTCTGTGTCTCCCCTCTCTCTCTGTGTCTCTCTGTCTCCCCCCCCCTCTCTCTCTCTGCGTCTCTCTGTCTCCCCCCTCTCTCTCTGTGTCCTCCTCTGTGTCTCCCCCCTCTTCCTCTGCGTCTCTCTGTCTCCCCCTCTTTCTCTGTGTCTCTCTGTGTCTCCCCCTCTCTCTGTGTCTCTCTCTGTCTCCCCTCTCTCTCTCTGTGTGTCTCCTGTGTCTCCCCCCTCTCTCTGTGTCTCTCTGTGTCTCTCTGTCTCCCCCTCTCTCTCTGTGTCTCCCTGTCTCCCTCCCTGTGTCTCTCTGTCTCCCCCTCTCTCTCTGTGTCTCCCCCTCTCTCTCTGTGTCTCTCTCTGTCTCCCCCTCTCTCTCTGTGTCTCTCTGTGTCTCCCCTCTCTCTTCTCTTGTCTCCCCCTCTCTCTCTGTGTCTCTCTGT
>NW_022265909.1:80560-133060 GCF_002021735.2 Oncorhynchus kisutch
CCCCCTCTCTCTGTGTCTCTCTGTGTCTCCCCTCTCTCTCTCTGTGTCTCCCCCTCTCTCTCTGTGTCTCTCTGTGTCTCCCCCCTCTCTCTCTGCGTCTCTCTGTCTCCCCCTCTTTCTCTGTGTCTCTCTGTGTCTCCCCTCTCTCTCTGTGTCTCTCTCTGTCTCCCCCCTCTCTCTCTGTGTGTCTCCCTGTGTCTCCCCCCTCTCTCTGTGTGGTCTCTGTGTCCGTTTCTCCTGTCTCCCCCTCTCTTCTTCCGTGTCTCCCTGTGTCTCCCCCTCTCTGTGTCTCTCTGTCTCCCCCTCTCTCTCTGTGTCTCCCTGTGTCTCCCCCTTCTCTCTCTGTGTCTCTCTCTGTCTCCCCCTCTCTCTCTGTGTCTCTCTGTGTCTCCCCTCTCTCTCTCTGTGTCTCCCCCTCTCTCTCTGTGTCTCTCTGTGTCCCCCTCTCTCTGTGTGTCTCTCCTGTCTCCCCCCTCTCCTCTGCGTCTCTCTGTCTCCCCCTCTCTCTCTGTGTCTCTCTGTCTCCCCCCTCTCTCTCTGGTGTCTCTCTGTGTCTCCCCCCTCTCTCTCTGTGTCTCTCTGTGTCTCCCCCCTCTCTCTCTGTGTCTCTCTGTCTCCCCCCTCTCTCTCTGTGTCTCTCTGTGTCTCCCCCCTCTCTCTCTGTGTCTCTCTGTGTCTCCCCCCTCTCTCTCTGTGTGTCTCTCTGTGTCTCCCCCCTCTCTCTCTGTGTCTCTCTGTGTCTCCCCTCTCTCTCTCTGTGTCTCCCCCTCTCTCTCTGTGTCTCTCTGTGTCTCCCCCCTCTCTCTCTGCGTCTCTCTGTCTCCCCCCTCTTTCTCTGTGTCTCTCTGTGTCTCCCCTCTCTCTCTGTGTCTCTCTCTGTCTCCCCCTCTCTCTCTCTGTGTGTCTCCCTGTGTCTCCCCCCTCTCTCTATGAGTCTCTCTGTGTCTCTCTGTCTCCCCCTCTCTCTCTGTGTCTCCCTGTGTCTCCCCCTCTCTGTGTCTCTCTGTCTCCCCTCTCTCTCTGTGTCTCCCTGTGTCTCCCCCTCTCTCTCTGTGTCTCCTCTCTGTCTCCCCCTCTCTCTCTGTGTCTCTCTGTGTCTCCCCTCTCTCTCTCTGTGTCTCCCCCTCTCTCTCTGTGTCTCTCTGTGTCTCCCCCTCTCTCTCTGTGTCTCTCTGTCTCCCCCCTCTCTCTCTGCGTCTCTCTGTCTCCCCCCTCTCTCTGTGTCTCTCTGTGTCTCCCCCCTCTCTCTCTGTGTCTCTCTGTCTCCCCCTCTCTCTCTGTGTCTCTCTGTGTCTCCCCCCTCTCTCTCTGTGTCTCTCTGTGTCTCCCCCCTCTCTCTCTGTGTCTCTCTGTCTCCCCCCTCTCTCTCTGTGTCTCTCTGTGTCTCCCCCCTCTCTCTCTGTGTCTCTCTGTGTCTCCCCCCTCTCTCTCTGTGTCTCTCTGTGTCTCCCCCTCTCTCTCTGTGTCTCTCTGTGTCTCCCCCCTCTCTCTCTGTGTGTCTCTCTGTGTCTCCCCCTCTCTCTCTGTGTGTCTCTCTGTGTCTCCCCCCTCTCTCTGTGTCTCACTGTCTCCCCCTCTCTCTCTGTGTCTCTCTGTCTCCCCCTCTCTCTCTGTGTCTCTCTGTGTCTCCCCCTCTCTCTCTGTGTCTCTCTGCTGGTCTCTCTGGTCTCCCCCTCTCTCTCTGTGTCCTCCCTGGTGTCTCCCCTCTCTCTCTGTGTTCTCTCTGGTCTCCCCCTCTCTCTCTTGTGTCCCCGTGTCTCCCCCTCTCTCTCTGTCTCTCTGTCTCCCCCTCTCTCTCTGTCTCCTCTGTGTCTCCCCCTCTCTCTCTGTGTCCTCTCTGTCTGCCCCCTCTCTCTCTGTGTCTCCCTGTGTCTCCCCTCTCTCTCTGTCTCTCTGTCTCCCCCTCTCTCCCCCCCTCTCTCTGTGTTCCCCCCTCTCTCTGTGTCTCCCCCTCTCTCTCTGTGTCTCTCTGTCTCTCTGTCTCCCCCTCTCTCTCTGTGTCTCTCTGTGTCTCCCCCCTCTCTCTCTGTGTCTCTCTGTCTCTCTGTCCTCCCCCCCTCTCTCTGTGTCTCTCTGTGTCTCCCCTCTCTCTCTGTGTCTCTCTGTCTCCCCCTCTCTCTCTGTGTCTCCCTGTGTCTCCCTCTCTCTCTGTGTCTCTCCTGTGTCTCTCTGTGTCTCCCCCCTCTCTCTGTGTGTCTCTCTGTGTCTCCCCCTCTCTCTCTGTGTGTCTCTCTGTGTCTCCCCCCCTCTCTCTGTGTCTCACTGTCTCCCCCTCTCTCCTCTGTGTCTCTCTGTCTCCCCTCTCTCTCTGTGTCTCTCTGTGTCTCCCCCTCTCTCTCTGTGTCTTCTGTGTCTCTCTGTCTCCCCCTCTCTCTCTGTGTCTCCCTGTGTCTCCCCCTCTCTCTCTGTGTCTCTCTGTCTCCCCCTCTCTCTCTGTGTCTCCCTGTGTCTCCCCCTCTCTCTCTGTCTCTCTGTCTCCCCCTCTCTCTCTGTGTCTCTCTGTGTCTCCCCCTCTCTCTCTGTGTCTCTCTGTCTCCCCCTCTCTCTCTGTGTCTCCCTGTGTCTCCCCCTCTCTCTCTGTCTCTCTGTCTCCCCCTCTCTCCCCCCCTCTCTCTGTGTCTCCCCCCCTCTCTCTGTGTCTCCCCCTCTCTCTCTGTGTCTCTCTGTCTCTCTGTCTCCCCCTCTCTCTCTGTGTCTCTCTGTGTCTCCCCCTCTCTCTCTGTGTCTCTCTGTCTCTCTGTCTCCCCCCCTCTCTCTGTGTCTCTCTGTGTCTCCCCCTCTCTCTCTGTGTCTCTCTGTCTCCCCCTCTCTCTCTGTGTCTCCCTGTGTCTCCCCCTCTCTCTCTGTGTCTCTCTGTGTCTCTCTGTCTCCCCCTCTCTCTCTGTGTCTCCCTGTGTCTCCCCCTCTCTCTCTGTCTCTCTGTCTCCCCCTCTCTCTCTGTGTCTCCCTGTGTCTCCCCCTCTCTCTCTCTGTCTCTCTGTCTCCCCCTCTCTCTCTGTCTCTCTGTCTCCCCCTCTCTCTCTGTGTCTCTCTGTGTCTCCCCCCCCCTCTCAGTGTAAAGACATGTTCTGTTTTAAACAAAGTTCCCACTAAGACGTTCTCCTGATGTTTATTGTAATAATGATTTATTAAAATGTAACTGAAGTGATTTTCTTTTCCTCTGTTTCAGAGTGGCAGGAGAAACGTGGATCTGGACCTGACATTTTCTCAGAAAAAGAGAGGTAAAGGACTAATGTCTGTACAATCAGTAAAGTGCATTAGATGCTACTAACCACTACTGCTATGTGACAGCCCTCTGCTTCAGTGTAAATCAGTAAAGTCCATTAGATGCTACTAACCACTACTGCTATGTGACAGCCCTCTGCTTCAGTGTAAATCAGTAAAGTCCATTAGATGCTACTAACCACTACTGCTATGTGACAGCCCTCTGCTTCAGTGTAAATCAGTAAAGTCCATTAGATGCTACTAACCACTACTGCTATGTGACAGCCCTCTGCTTCAGTGTAAATCAGTAAAGTCCATTAGATGCTACTAACCACTACTGCTATGTGACAGCCCTCTGCTTCAGTGTAAATCAGTAAAGTCCATTAGATGCTACTAACCACTACTGCTATGTGACAGCCCTCTGCTTCAGTGTAAATCAGTAAAGTCCATTAGATGCTACTAACCACTACTGCTATGTGACAGCCCTCTGCTTCAGTGTAAATCAGTAAAGTGCATTAGATGCTACTAACCACTACTGCTATGTGACAGCCCTCTGCTTCAGTGTAAATCAGTAAAGTCCATTAGATGCTACTAACCACTACTGCTATGTGACAGCTCTCTGCTTCAGTGTAAAAGTGTTCTCCTTGTCTTCTGATTTTCCGAAGCGTATTTGCTCCTCTTGAGACAGTTGAGCCCAAAAAACAAAAGGAGCTCCACGCAAGTACACCATGGCATGTTTCCACCACTTCCTGTTTCCTCTAGCCAGCTCAACTCTCCATGGCTGTAACCACTTCCTGTTTCCTCTAGCCAGCTCAACTCTCCATGGCTGTAACCACTTCCTGTTTCCTCTAGCCAGCTCAACTCTCCATGGCTGTAACGTCCATTCATTCCCAGTTGAAGGGTTCAGTAATACGGCTGGCGTTTTTTAGTAGAGCTCGGTTCAATCATGTTTCTCCTAAGTGGAATCGACGAGGTAGCTCGTCTCAGATGTGACAGATGTGTCTGTGTGATCCTCTTGACCGTACTTCTCTTGCTTGTCAGTTGGTTTTGGGAAGACGGCACAAACCATTTCAGACAAAAGCCTTTTATTCATTTTTGGTCTTGGCCTCTTGCTCATCATCTCAGTTTCCCCTGCAGCATCCCTCGTCGTCATCTGATCAGGGGGGAAGGGGGAGCAACATGCTCACGTTATATTTGAATGGCTGATCAAGGCTGATGGCATGGAGTATGAGAAAGCAGCCGTGGAATGAAGCCAAGCAGAGAGACTGAATGTGAATGGACATACAGTAGTCTTATCACAGCTAGCTTCCATCTGCTAACATAAACGCCCAATAAGGTCTTACAGTGGTTCACTTTGTATGGAGTGGATGTTACTCTCATCCACCTGTAGAGGAATAGGAGTTGTGTTTCTGAAAAGATATCTGGCCTTTCTCTCTCTCTCTCTCTCTCTGCCTCTCTCGCTCTCTCTGCCTCTCTCTGTCTCTCGCTCTCTCTCTCTCTCTCTGTCTCTCGCTCTCTCTCTCTCTCTCTGTTTCTCTGTCTCTCTCTCTCTCTCTCTGTCTCTCTGTCTCTCTCTCACTCTCTCTCTCTGTTTCTCTGTCTCTCTCTCTCTCTCTCTCTCTCTCTCTCTCTCTCTCTGTTTCTCTGTCTCTCTCTCTCTCTCTCTCTGTGTCTCTCTCACTCTCTCTCTCTCTCTCTCTGTCACTCTCTCTCTGTGTCACTCTCTCTCTGTGTCTCTCTCTGTCTCTCGCTCTCTCTCTCTCTCTGTCACTCTCTCTGTGTCTCTCTCTGTTTCTCTCTCTCTCTCTCTGTCTCCCCCCCTCTCTCTCTCTCTACCTCTCTCTATCTCTCTGTCTTTCCCTCCCTCTCTCTCTCTCTCTCTCTCTCCCTCCCCCTCTCTCTTTCCTCTCTCCTCCCTCAGGTCTACTCCACAGTTCTCCAGACTCCCTGGCTGACTCATGGTTCAGGGTGAAACACAGTAGGGACCAGCTGTACGGTTCTCCCCTCTACCAATCCTATGAGGAGTCGGACCTGGACCTGAGCCGCTCGCTGGGGGTTCACGCCCTCATAGAGAACATCGTCAGCTTCATCAGTGGAGACGTGGGAAACACCCCCGCCTTCAAAGAGCCCGAGGAGAGCATGTCTACTAGTCCACAAGGAACCATGCTGGCTATGGAGCAACAACAGAACAGAGCTGAGGTGAGAACCATCCTGGTCATAGATCAACAACAGAGCTGAGGTGAGAACCATCCTGGTCATAGATCAACACTAGAACAGTGCTGAGGTGAGAACCATCCAGGTCATAGATCAACAACAGAACAGGGCTGAGGTGAGAACCATCCAGGTCATAGATCAACAACAGAACAGGGCTGAGGTGAGAACCATCCAGGTCATAGATCAACAACAGAACAGAGCTGAGGTGATAACCATCCTGGTCATAGATCAACAACAGAACCGGGCTGAGAACCATCCTGGTCATAGATCAACAACAGAACAGAGCTGAGGTGAGAACCATCCTGGTCATAGATCAACAACAGAGCTGAGGTGAGAACCATCCTGGTCATAGATCAACAACAGAACAGAGCTGAGGTGAGAACCATCCTGGTCATAGATCAATCAAATCAAATCAAATTTATTTATATAGCCCTTCGTACATCAGCTGATATATCAAAGTCCTGTACAGAAACCCAGCCTAAAACCCCAAACAGCAAGCAATGCAGGTGTAGAAGCACGGTGGCTAGGAAAAACTCCCTAGAAAGGCCAATACCTAGGAAGAAACCTAGAGAGGAACCAGGCTATGAGGGGTGGCCAGTCTTCTTCTGGCTGTGCCGGGAGGAGATTATAACAGAACATGGCCAAGATGTTCAAATGTTCATAAATGACCAGCATGGTCGAATAATAATAAGGCAGAACAGTTGAAACTGGAGCAGCAGCACAGTCAGGTGGAAGTTGAAACTGGAGCAGCAGCATGGCCAGGTGGACTGGGGACAGCAAGGAGTCATCATGTCAGGTAGTCCTGGGGCATGGTCCTAGGGCTCAGGTCCTCCGAGAGAGAGAGAGAGCGAGAAAGAAAGAGAGAAGGAGAGAATTAGAGAACGCACACTTAGATTCACACAGGACACCTGTGACACTCAACAACAGAACAGAGCTGAGGTGAGAACCATCCTGGTCATAGATCAACAACAGAACAGAGGTGAGGTGAGAACCATCCTGGTCATAGATCAACAACAGAACAGAGGTGAGGTGAGAACCATCCTGGTCATAGATCAACAACAGAACCGGGCTGAGGTGAGAACCATTCTGGTCATAGATCAACAACAGAACAGAGGTGAGGTGAGAACCATCCTGGTCATAGATCAACAACAGAACCGGGCTGAGGTGAGAACCATCCTGGTCATAGATCAACAACAGAGCTGAGGTGAGAACCATCCTGGTCATAGATCAACAACAGAACAGGGTGTTACGGTACAGAGTCAATGTGGAGGCTATATACAGGGGGTACCGGTACAGAGTCAATGTGGAGGCTATATACAGGGGGGTACCGGTACAGAGTCAATGTGGAGGCTATATACAGGGGGTACCGGTACAGAGTCAATGTGGAGGCTATATACAGGGGGGTACCGGTACAGAGTCAATGTGGAGGCTATATACAGGGTGTTACGGTACAGAGTCAATTTGGAGGCTATATACAGGGGGTACTGGTACAGAGTCAATGTGGAGGCTATATACAGGGGGTACCGGTACAGAGTCAATGTGGAGGCTATATACAGGGGGTACCGGTACAGAGTCAATGTGGAGGCTATATACAGGGGGTACCGGTACAGAGTCAATGTGGAGGCTATATACAGGGGGTACCGGTACAGAGTCAATGTGGAGGCTATATACAGGGTATTACGGTACAGAGTCAATGTGGAGGCTATATACAGGGTATTACGGTACAGAGTCAATGTGGAGGCTATATACAGGGGGTACCAGTACAGAGTCAATGTGGAGGCTATATACAAGGGGTACCGGTACAGAGTCAATGTGGAGGCTATATACAGGGGGTACCGGTACAGAGTCAATGTGGAGGCTATACACAGGGGGTACCGGTACAGAGTCAATGTGGAGGCTATATACAGGGTGTTACGGTACAGAGTCAATGTGGAGGCTATATACAGGGTATTACGGTACAGAGTCAATGTGGAGGCTATATACAGGGGGTACTGGTACAGAGTCAATGTGGAGGCTATATACAGGGGGTACCGGTACAGAGTCAATGTGGAGGCTATATACAGGGGGTACCGGTACAGAGTCAATGTGGAGGCTATATACAGGGTGTTACGGTACAGAGTCTATTTGGAGGCTATATACAGGGTGTTACGGTACAGAGTCAATGTGGAGGCTATATACAGGGTGTTACGGTACAGAGTCAATGTGGAGGCTATATACAGGTGGTACCGGTACAGAGTCAATGTGGAGGCTATATGCAGGGGGTACCAGTACAGAGTCAATGTGGAGGCTATATACAGGGGGTACCGGTACAGAGTCAATGTGGAGGCTATATACAGGGTATTACGGTACAGAGTCAATGTGGAGGCTATATACAGGGTATTACGGTACAGAGTCAATGTGGAGGCTATATACAGGGGGTACTGGTACAGAGTCAATGTGGAGGCTATATACAGGGGGTACCGGTACAGAGTCAATGTGGAGGCTATATACAGGGGGTACCGGTACAGAGTCAATGTGGAGGCTATATACAGGGTGTTACGGTACAGAGTCAATGTGGAGGCTATATACAGGGTATTACGGTACAGAGTCAATGTGGAAGCTATATACAGGGGGTACCGGTACAGAGTCAATGTGGAGGCTATATACAGGGTGTTACGGTACAGAGTCAATGTGGAGGCTATATACAGGGTATTACGGTACAGAGTCAATGTGGAGGCTATATACAGGGTATTACGGTACAGAGTCAATGTGGAGGCTATATACAGGGGGTACCGGTACAGAGTCAATGTGGAGGCTATATACAGGGTGTTACGGTACAGAGTCAATGTGGAGGCTATATACAGGGTATTACGGTACAGAGTCAATGTGGAGGCTATATACAGGGGGTACCGGTACAGAGTCAATGTGGAGGCTATATACAGGGTGTTACGGTACAGAGTCAATGTGGAGGCTATATACAGGGTATTACGGTACAGAGTCAATGTGGAGGCTATATACAGGGTATTACGGTACAGAGTCAATGTGGAGGCTATATACAGGGGCTACCGGTACAGAGTCAATGTGGAGGCTATATACAGGGTGTTACGGTACAGAGTCAATGTGGAGGCTATATACAGGGTATTACGGTACAGAGTCAATGTGGAGGCTATATACAGGGTATTACGGTACAGAGTCAATGTGGAGGCTATATACAGGGGGTACCGGTACAGAGTCAATGTGGAGGCTATATACAGGGTGTTACGGTACAGAGTCAATGTGGAGGCTATATACAGGGGGTACCGGTACAGAGTCAATGTGGAGGCTATATACAGGGGGGTACCGGTACAGAGTCAATGTGGAGGCTATATACAGGGGGTACCGGTACAGAGTCAATGTGGAGGCTATATACAGGGGGTACCGGTACAGAGTCAATGTGGAGGCTATATACAGGGTATTACGGTACAGTGTCATCTAGGACTAATGTGTGTCAATGTTTTCTCCAGCTGCGTCTGGAGGCTCTACACCAGATCGTGGTGCTGATCTCTGGGATGGAGGAGAAGAGTAGCCAGGCTGCAGGAGGTGGGGGGTGCGGACCAGGAGGTCGCAGCGTCGCCTTCCAGTCCTCCTCCCTCCTGACCTCCGTCAGGTTACAGTTCCTGGCTGGATGTTTCGGTCTAGGGACCGTGGGCACCGGGGGACTGAAGGGAGAGAATGTCCAGCTACACCACTACCAGGTACGGGGGACTAGGGAGAGAGTGTTCAGGTACGGAGGGGACTAGGGAGAGAGTGTTCAGGTACGGGGGACTAGGGAGAGAGTGTTCAGGTACGGAGGGGACTAGGGAGAGAGTGTTCAGGTACGGGGGACTAGGGAGAGAGTGTTCAGGTACGGAGGACTAGGGAGAGAGTGTTCAGGTATGGGGGACTAGGGAGAGAGTGTTCAGGTACAGGGGACTAGGGAGAGAGTTGTGTTGGTTCAGGACAGGATGTGTCTGTCTGTCTGTCTGTCTGTCCATCTCCTAATGATGTTGTGTTGGTTCAGGACAGGATCTGTCTGTCTGTCTGTCTGTCTGTCTGTCTGTCTGTCTGTCTGTCTGTCTGTCTGTCTGTCTGTCTGTCTGTCTGTCTGTCTGTCTGTCTGCCTCATAATGATGTTGTGTTGGTTCAGGACGGTGTTAACGCAGCCAAACGGAGCCTGCAGATGGACATCCAGACAGCCGTACATAAGATCTACCAGCAGCTGTCTGTCACGCTGGAGAGAGCCCTGCAGGCCAACAAACATCACATAGGTGAACATCACATTATTACAAAGCAGGGTTCTTCTTTACAGGTCCTGGAGAACAACTGTGTGAGCAGGCTTTCGGTCCAGCCCTGCAGTAAACACAGCAAGTCTGCGCAGCCAGTAGTTCTTCAGGAGGTAGTTGAAGACCACCGCTATAGAGTAACTCCCCTTTCCCTCGTTTGCCTCTCACCGTCGTCTCCCTCTCTCTCCCCGGTCCCGATGTGGAAAGACACATTTCAGTTGGACAACTGACTCGGTATCTCCCCCCCTCTTCCCCCTCTTCCCCCCCTTTCCCTCGTTTGCCTCTCACCGTCGTCTCCCTCTCTCTCCCCCTTCCCGATGCGGAAAGACACATTTCAGTTGACCCCATTCAGTTGGACAACTGACTCGGTATCTCCCCCCCCCTCTTTTTCCCCCCACTTTCCCTCGTTCCAGAGGCCCAGCAGCGCCTCCTGCTGGTGACAGTGTTTGCCCTGAGCGTGCGTTACCAGTCTGTGGACGTGTCCCTGGCCATATCCAGTGGCCTCCTCAATGTGCTGTCACAGCTGTGTGGCACAGAAACCTTGCTGGGACAACCACTCCAACTGCTACAGAAACCAGGGGTGTCTCAGCTCAGCACTGCCCTGAAGGTAGCCTCCACACGACTACTGCAGATACTGGCCATCAGCACCGGGTAAGACAGGGGCTCTCTGCACTAACAAAACTGTTAATATATGTTACGTATGTGTGTCGTCAGATGCCTTGTGTCTGGTTTATCTATAGGGCCGGTTTCCCGGGTCCAGATCAAGCCTATTCCTGGATTAAAAAAGGGGACTTTCAATTTGAGATTGTCCTTCGAGTCTTAGTCCTGTAGGAGGCGCAACCATGAAACCCTACACAGAAAGACTGTTGATACATGTTTCTGTGTGACTGACTTGTCTCTGTGTCTCCGTGTCTCCGTGTCTCTTGTGTCTCTCTGTCTCCGTGTCTCCGTGTCTCTCTGTCTCCGTGTCTCTGTGTCTCCAGGACGTACGCAGACAAGCTAGGACCCAAGGTGGTCCAGTCCCTGTTGGACTTGCTGTGTAGCCAGCTGAAGAACCTTCTGTCCCAGGCAGGAGTCAGCCTGCTCACTGCCGACCCAGGGAAGAACCAGGAGAACCAGGACAAGAAGTCTGAGGATGGAGCCGACCCAGAGAAGACAGACTTCAGAGGTGGGAGGAGGACTGTGTGTCATGGCAGCATTGACAGGAAGTCTCTTTGGATCAAGTAATAGTGCTATTTGAACGATGATTTAATAAATTAGGAGGATTGGAGGATTATACATTAGAAGGATTGTCTGCCAGGATGGGAGTAATAGTGAAGGAAAGGTTACTAGTGATTTGGCTGACTGGAATCGGTTGATCGGCTTGATCGTTTTTTTTTTTTCAAATCAATTTTTACGGGAACTTCTAAAGTATTGTCAATACAGATGGTGAAGTGGCATAAAGATGGCCGGATTCAGACATGACGTCATTGTTTTGAAACAGCACCTTGTAGAGCTTCACTTTATAATATGTTGTTGTTGTGTTGGAGTGGAAACAGCACCCTGTAGAGCTTCACTCTGTAACATGTTGTTGTTGTGTTGGAGTGGAAACAGCACCCTGTAGAGCTTCACTCTGTAACATGTTGTTGTTGTTGTTGGAGTGGAAACAGCACCCTGTAGAGCTTCACTCTGTAACATGTTGTTGTTGTTGTTGGAGTGGAAACAGCACCCTGTAGAGCTTCACTCTGTAACATGTTGTTGTTGTGTTGGAGTGGAAACAGCACCCTGTAGAGCTTCACTCTGTAACATGTTGTTGTTGTGTTGGAAACAGCACCCTGTAGAGCTTCACTCTGTAATATGTTGTTGTTGTTGTTGTTGGAGTGGAAACAGCACCCTGTAGAGCTACACTCTGTAATATGTTGTTGTTGTTGTTGTTGATGTGTTCCATAGCGTTGGTGCGTAAGCAGCACACAGCAGAGCTTCACCTGGGAGACTTCCTGGTGTTCCTGAGGCGAGTCGTCTCCTCCAAGGCCATCCAATCCAAGATGTCTTCTCCAAAGTGGACAGAGGTGCTGCTCAACATCGCTGCACAGAAATGCTGCTCAGGTACGGTCCAATCAACTGTATTTGTACAGTTAAAATGCACTATGGGCGGCAGGGTAGCCTAGTGGTTAGAGCATTGGACTAGTAACCGAAAGGTTGCAAGTTCAAATCCCCGAGCTGACAAGGTACAAAATCTGTTGTTCTGCCCCTGAACAGGCAGTTAACCCACTGTTTCTTTACATCGACTTGAATATAGGCTAGAAAGGTTGCAAGTTCAAATCCCCGAGCTGACAAGGTACAAAATCTGTTGTTCTGCCCCTGAACAGGCAGTTAACCCACTGTTCCTAGGCCGTCATTGAAAATAAGAATTTGTTCTTAACTGACTTGCCTAGTTAAATAAAGGTAAAATAAAAAATGAAAATCACTAGTCTGTACTTGTGAGTTTAGATGTTTCTTTACATCGACTTGAATATAGGCTACACCAGCACAGCCAACCGACGTCAGGTCAGAGGTAAGGACTTACATTAAAGGCCTCCATTTTCACCTTTCGTTATGTTATTTCTGTCAAAGGTCAGGTCAAACGGATTAAGGTTTATTTGAATCGTGTCTTAGCCCGTTCATTAAACGCTTTTCAATGAGTGTTATTGTTGTTTGTTATGTAGGAGTCCCTCTGGTGGGCAACCTGAGAACTCGTCTCCTGGCCCTTCATGTTCTGGAGGCTGTGCTGCCTGCCTGCGAGGCCAGTGTAGAGAACGACCAGATGACACAGGTACTGTATGCAGAGTGAAGCCTCTCAAAATTGACCCACTGGTGTGGTCCTAATAGGAGGATTTGATGAGGTAGCTGGTAAAAAGGTGAGGTCCTAATAGGAGGATTTGATGAGGTAGCTGGTAAAAAGGTGAGGTCCTAATAGGAGGATTTGATGAGGTAGCTGGTAAAAAGGTGAGGTCCTAATAGGAGGATTTGATGAGGTAGCTGGTAAAAAGGTGAGGTCCTAATAGGAGAATTTGATGAGGTAGCTGGTAAAAAGGTGAGGTCCTAATAAGAGGATATGATGAGGTAGCTGGTAAAAGGTGAGGTCCTAATAAGAGGATTTGATGAGGTAGCTGGTAAAAAGGTGAGGTCCTAATAGGAGGATTTGATGAGGTAGCTGGTAAAAAGGTGAGGTCCTAATAAGAGGATATGATGAGGTAGCTGGTAAAAGGTGAGGTCCTAATTGGATTTGATGAGGTAGCTGGTAAAAGGTGAGGTCCTAATAGGAGGATATGATGAGGTAGCTGGTAAAAGGTGAGGTCCTAATAAGAGGATTTGATGAGGTAGCTGGTAAAAGGTGAGGTCCTAATAAGAGGATATGATGAGGTAGCTGGTAAAATGTGAGGTCCTAATAAGAGGATATGATGAGGTAGCTGGTAAAAGGTGAGGTCCTAATAAGAGGATTTGATGAGGTAGCTGGTAAAAAGGTGAGGTCCTAAAAAGAGGATTTGATGAGGTAGCTGGTAAAAGGTGAGGTCCTAATTGGAGCATTTGATGAGGTAGCTGGTAAAAGGTGAGGTCCTAATAAGAGGATATGATGAGGTAGCTGGTAAAAGGTGAGGTCCTAATAAGAGGATTTGATGAGGTAGCTGGTAAAAGGTGAGGTCCTAATAAGAGGATTTGATGAGGTAGCTGGTAAAAGGTGTGGTCCTCCTCTAGGTGGTGGAGCGTCTCTTCTCCCTGCTGGCTGACTGTATGTGGGAAGCTCCCATCGCCCAGGCCAAGCACACCATCCAGATGAAGGAGAAAGAGCAGGAGCTGAAACTACAGGTACAGGACTACTCATAATGCTCTCTATCACTGCTTCTTACTGTTATTATTCTTTCTTTCTCTTTCTTCTTCTTCTTCTTTTTCTTTCTTCTTCTTTTTCCTTCATTTTTTTCTTTCTTCTTCTTCTTCTTTCGTCTTCTTCTTTTTCTTCTTTCTCTTTCTTCTTCTTCTTCTTTTCTTTCTTCTTCTTCTTCTTTTTCCTTCTTCATTTTTTTCTTTCTACTTCTTCTTCTTTAATTTTTTCTTCTTTCTCTTTCTTCTTCTTATTCTTTCTTCTTTTTCTTTCTTCTTCTTCTTCTTTCTCTTTCTTCTTCTTCTTCTTTTTCTTTCTTCTTCTTCTTCTTTTTCTTTCTTTTCTCAGACTTTTTCTTATTTTTTTCTTCTATACTTTGTCTTCTTCTCTGTGAATTAACTGGCTCGCAATCTGACTAACTTATTCATCCGTCTGTCCCCAGGGCGAGGAGGAGGATGAGAACCTTCCCATCCAGGAGGTGTCGTTTGACCCGGAGAAGACTCAGTGTTGTGTGGTGGAGAATGGCCAGGGTCTGACCCACGGCAGCGGGGGGAAGGGATATGGACTGGCCTCTACCGGCATCTCCTCTGGGTGCTACCAGTGGAAGGTACAGTACATCTCCATCATGGCATGTCCCGTTGCTAACGTTTGAGGGGAAATGGCATGTGTAAACACGCCTACTGTCCCGTTGCTAACGTTTGAGGGGAAATGGCATGTGTAAACACGCCCTACTGTCCCGTTGCTAACGTTTGAGGGGAAATGGCATGTGTAAACACGCCCTACTGTCCCGTTGCTAACGTTTGAGGGGAAATGGCATGTGTAAACACGCCCTACTGTCCCGTTGCTAACGTTTGAGGGGAAATGGCATGTGTAAACACGCCTACTGTCCCGTTGCTAACGTTTGAGGGGAAATGGCATGTATAAACACGCCTACTGTCCCGTTGCTAACGTTTGAGGGGAAATGGCATGTGTAAACACACCTACTGTCACGTTGCTAACTTTTGAGGGGAAATGGCATGTGTAAACACGCCTACTGTCTCGTTGCTAACGTTTATGGGGAAATGGCATTTGTAAACGCGCCTACTGTCTCGTTGCTAACGTTTGAGGGGAAATGGCATGTGTAAACACGCCTACTGTCCCGTTGAGGGGAAATGGCATGTGTAAACACACCTACTGTCCCGTTGCTAACGTTTGAGGGGAAATAGCATGTGTAAACACGCCTACTGTCCCGTTGCTAACGTTTGAGAGGAAATGGCATGTGTAAACACACCTACTGTCCCGTTGCTAACGTTTGAGGGGAAATAGCATGTGTAAACACGCCTACTGTCCCGTTGCTAACGTTTGAGGGGAAATGGCATGTGTAAACACACCTACTGTCCCGTTGTTAACGTTTGAGGGGAAATGGCATGTGTAAACACGCCTACTGTCCCGTTGAGGGGAAATGGCATGTGTAAACACACCTACTGTCCCGTTGCTAACGTTTGAGGGGAAATGGCATGTGTAAACACACCTACAGTCTTGCATTGAAGCCGTTCTGACTGGTGGTGACCCAACGCCCCTATAAACACACTTTATGTTGGTGTTTCCTTTATTTTGACAGTTACCTGGAGTTATTGTCTGAGCTACATGTCCATGTTGTTAGACGTGTCTGTGTTCTGGGGGTGTAAATGGAACCTAAACTAGAGGTGACGTATGTATTTTTACCTCAGGAGTAGTTAGACTAGGTGGATTTACCAGATGTATTTCTCCATAGAGAGACAGATCACTATGGCAATGTTGGGGGGGGGGGGGGTTTCACCTATAGCCGCTACATCTTCATTAATGAGCTCCCGTTCTGCTGTCTTCAGTAATGAGTTCCCTTGTCGCTGCGTCTTCAGTAATGAGCTCCCGTTCCGCTGCGTCTTTAGTAATGAGTTCCCGTTCTGCTTTCTTCAGTAATGAGCTCCCGTTCTGCAGCGTCTTCAGTAATGAACTCCCGTTCTGCTGCATTATCAGTAATGAGCTCCCGTTCTGCTGCGTCATCAGTAATGAGATCCCGTTCCACTGCGTCTTCAGTAATGAGCTCCCGTTCTGCTGCGTCTTCAGTAATGAGCTCCCGTTACGCTGTCTTCAGTAATGAGATCCCGTTCCGCTGCGTCTTCATTAATGAGCTCCCGTTCTGCTGAGTCTTCAGTAATGAGCTCACGTGCTGCTGTCTTCAGTAATGAGCTCCCGTTCTGCTGAGTCTTCAGTAATGAGCTCCCGTTCTGCTGCGTCTTCAGTATTGAGCTCCCGTTCTGCTGTCTTCAGTAATGAGCTCCCGTTCTGCTGTCTTCAGTAATGAGCTCCCGTTCTGCTGTCTCCAGTAATGAGCTCCCGTTCTGCTGTCTCCAGTAATGAGCTCCCGTTCTGCTGTCTCCAGTAATGAGCTCCCGTTCTGCTGTGTCTGCAGTAATGAGCTCCCGTTCTGCTGTCTTCAGTAATGAGCTCCCGTTCTGCTATGTCTTCAGTAATGAGCTCCCGTTCTGCTGTGTCTTCAGTAATGAGCTCCCGTTCTGCTGTCTCCAGTAATGAGCTCCCGTTCTGCTGTCTCCAGTAATGAGCTCCCGTTCTGCTGCATCGTCAGTAATGAGCTCCCGTTCTGCTGTCTTCAGTAATGAGCTCCCGTTCTGCTGTCTTCAGTGATGAGCTCCCGTTCTGCTGTCTTCAGTAATGAGCTCCCGTTCTGCTGTCTTCAGTAATGAGCTCCCGTTCTGCTGTCTTCAGTAATGAGCTCCAGTTCTGCTGTCTTCAGTAATGAGCTCCCGTTCTGCTGTCTTCAGTAATGAGCTCCCGTTCTGCTGCGTCTTCAGTAATGAGCTCCCATTCTGCTGTCTTCAGTAATGAGCTCCCGTTCTGCTGTCTTCAGTAATGAGCTCCCGTTCTGCTGTCTTCAGTAATGAGCTCCCGTTCTGCTGTGTCTTCAGTAATGAGCTCCCGTTCTGCTGTCTCCAGTAATGAGCTCCCGTTCTGCTGCGTCTTCAGTAATGAGCTCCCGTTCTGCTGTCTTCAGTAATGAGCTCCCGTTCCGCTGTCTTCAGTAATGAGCTCCCGTTCTGCTGTCTTCAGTAATGAGCTCCCGTTCTGCTGTCTTCAGTACTGAGCTCCCGTTCTGCTGTCTTCAGTAATGAGCTCCCGTTCTGCTGTCTCCAGTAATGAGCTCCCATTCTGCTGTCTCCAGTAATGAGCTCCCGTTCTGCTGTGCCTGCAGTAATGAGCTCCCGTTCTGCTGTCTTCAGTAATGAGCTCCCGTTCTGCTACGTCTTCAGTAATGAGCTCCCGTTCTGCTGTGTCTTCAGTAATGAGCTCCCGTTCTGCTGTCTCCAGTAATGAGCTCCCGTTCTGCTGTCTCCAGTAATGAGCTCCCGTTCCGCTGTCTTCAGTAATGAGCTCCCGTTCTGCTGTCTTCAGTAATGAGCTCCCGTTCTGCTGTCTTCAGTAATGAGCTCCCGTTCTGCTGTCTTCAGTAATGAGCTCCCGTTCTGCTGTCTTCAGTAATGAGCTCCCGTTCTGCTGTCTTCAGTAATGAGCTCCCGTTCTGCTGTCTTCAGTAATGAGCTCCCGTTCTGCTGTCTTCATTAATGAGCTCCCGTTCCGCTGCGTCACGTCCTTTATGTAATGTGTTTCCTGTATCTCATAACATTGTGTCTTCTACCTGTAGTTCTACATTGTGAAGGAGAACCGTGGGAATGAGGGGACGTGCGTCGGGGTGTCCCGTTGGCCTGTCCATGACTTCAACCACCGCACCACGTCAGACATGTGGCTGTACCGGGCCTACAGCGGGAACCTGTACCACAACGGAGAGCAGACCCTCACCCTCTCCTCCTTCACCCAGGGAGACTACATCACCTGTGTGTTGGACATGGAGGCACGCACCATCTCCTTCGGGAAGAACGGAGAGGTCAGAACATAAAGCTACTGTCAGTTTGGCCTTTTCCCACCTCAGTTCTGAGATGCTTTTCACACTATAAACTCTTCACAAAACTATTAAAACCCCATGGTGGCAAGTCATTACAGTCCCCTCACTGAGAGAGATGTATAGATGATAGGGAGGGAGAGAGAGGGAGGGGTAGAGAGATCAATATCTATCAGCAGGGTCTGAAACCTAGAGACACCAGAGCGACCCCACCCTAGAGACACCAGAGGTCCCCCCCCTTATAGAGACACCAGAGTGCCCCCCCTAGAGACACCAGAGTGCCCCCCCCTAGAGACACCAGAGTTCCCCCCCCGTAGAGACACCAGAGTGTGCCCCCCCTCCTAGAGTGCCTCCCCCCTAGAGACATCAGAGTGCCCCCCCCCTCTAGAGACACCAGAGTGCCGCCCCCCTAGAGACACCAGAGTCCCCCCCCTCTAGAGACACCGGAGCCCCCCCCTCTAGAGACATCAGAGTCCCCCCCCCCTCTAGAGACACCAGAGTGCCCCCCCCCCTAGAGACACCAGAGTGCCCCCCCCAGAGACACCAGAGTGTTTGAGACAGTCTCTGCTGTGTTTACAGAAGCCTGTTATTGTTCTCCACAGGAGCCCAAGTTAGCCTTCGAGGACGTGGACGCCACAGAGCTCTACCCCTGTGTCATGTTCTACAGCAGTAACCCTGGAGAGAAGGTAAGACAACGCTGAACCTAGAGCCTAGTTAAATCTAGAACCTAGTTCAACCTAGAACCTAGTTAAACCTACAACCTAGTTAAACCTACAACCTAGTTAAACCTATAACCTAGTTAAACCTATAACCTAGTTAAACCTATAACCTAGTTAAACCTAGAACCTATTTAAACATCGAACCTATTTAAACATAGAACCTAGTTAAACCTAGAACCTATTTAAACTTAGAACCTAGTTAAACCTATAACCTATTTAAACTTAGAACCTAGTTAAACCTATAACCTATTTAAATGTAGAACCTAGTTAAACCTAGAACCTAGTTAAACCTAGTACCTATTTAAACATTGAACCTATTTAAACCTAGAACCTAGTTAAACAGAACCTAGTTAAACCTAGAACCTATTTAAACATAGAACCTATTTAAACCTAGAACCTAGTTAAACATTGAACCTATTTAAACATAGAACCTATTTAAACATAGAACCTAGTTAAACATTGAACCTATTTAAACCTAGAACCTAGTTAAACAGAACCTAGTTAAACCTAGAACCTATTTAAACATAGAACCTAGTTAAACATTGAACCTAGTTAAACATTGAACCTAGTTAAACATAGAACCTATTTAAACATAGAACCTATTTAAACATAGAACCTAGTTAAACATTGAACCTAGTTAAACATAGAACCTATTTAAACATTGAACCTATTTAAACATAGAACCTAGTTAAACATTGAACCTAGTTAAACCTCAACTGTAAGGTCTGTTCAAACTTCTCGTCAGATTGTTCTATCTTGCCCTTGTTAGTTCGGTCATTATTACCTTACTCCTGTCATGTTTTTAAGTTATTCAAAAACAACTTGTAACTTCACGAGAACTCAGTTGGATAAAGTGATAGTTTGATGATGAAGTTGCGTGTAAGGATAGGCAGGAGTAATCAGGTACCCCAAACAGACATTAAAACCTCTGATCTTCAACCAGAGATCACATTTGTTTCCAAGCATCACACGGTCCTTCTCCCTAAACTCCCTTTTCCCCTCCGTGTCCCTTTCACTCCCATTCTTAACTGACTTGCCTAGTTAAATAAAGGTAACCCGCCTAAACATAGACAAGTTAGTTAGCCTAGCCTATAACCCACCTAAACATAGACACGTTAGTTAGCCTAGCCTATAACCCACCTAAACATAGACAGGTTAGTTAGCCTAGCCTATAACCCACCTAAACATAGACAGGTTAGTTAGCCTAGCCTGTAACCCACCTAAACATAGACAGGTTAGTTAGCCTAGCCTATAACCCACCTAAACATAGACACGTTAGTTAGCCTAGCCTATAACCCACCTAAACATAGACAGGTTAGTTAGCCTAGCCTGTAACCCACCTAAACATAGACACGTTAGTTAGCCTAGCCTATAACCCACCTAAACATAGACACGTTAGTTAGCTTAGCCTATAACCCACCTAAACATAGACACGTTAGTTAGCCTAGCCTATAACCCACCTAAACATAGACAGGTTAGTTAGCCTAGCCTATAACCCACCTAAACATAGACACGTTAGTTAGCCTAGCCTATAACCCACCTAAACATAGACAGGTTAGTTAGCCTAGCCTATAACCCACCTAAACATAGACAATAACCGTTAAAATACACAAAACACGAGATGGTTAAAGACAGAGCGTATTGGCATCAGAATCATTAAGCCTGGGGCCTTCTCACCAAACAGATGATGCGGTCTTGATTCATCAACATGCGCTGTTCCATGTGGAATTATTCATCCACGTAGAAAATATCAAACAACATCCTGAATAAACTACATCCGACGTCTGTGAATCAAAAAGTTGATAAATCAGGGTTACAAACCAACATTTTTCTTTCCTTCTCCCCCCCAACTGGCCAAATTGCAGCTGTTTCTCTATCTCTGGGTGAAGATATGTGTCTCACTGCTCCCTAACTCTCTGTCTCCAGGTGAAGATATGTGTCTCACTGCTCCCTAACTCTCTATCTCCTGGTGAAGATATGTGTCTCACAGCTCCCTAACTCTCTATCTCCGGGTGAAGATATGTGTCTCACTGCTCCCTAACTCTCTGTCTCCAGGTGAAGATATGTGTCTCACTGCTCCCTAACTCTCTGTCTCCAGGTGAAGATATGTGTCTCACTGCTCCCTAACTCTCTGTCTCCAGGTGAAGATATGTGTCTCACTGCTCCCTAACTCTCTGTCTCCAGGTGAAGATATGTGTCTCACTGCTCCCTAACTCTCTGTCTCCAGGTGAAGATATGTGTCTCACTGCTCCCTAACTCTCTGTCTCCAGGTGAAGATATGTGTCTCACTGCTCCATAACTCTCTGTCTCCAGGTGAAGATATGTGTCTCACTGCTCCCTAACTCTCTGTCTCCGGGTGAAGATATGTGTCTCACTGCTCCCTAACTCTCTGTCTCCAGGTGAAGATATGTGTCTCACTGCTCCCTAACTCTCTGTCTCTGGGTGAAGATATGTGTCTCACTGCTCCCTAACTCTCTGTCTCCGGGTGAAGATATGTGTCTCACTGCTCCCTAACTCTCTGTCTCCAGGTGAAGATATGTGTCTCACTGCTCCCTAACTCTCTGTCTCCGGGTGAAGATATGTGTCTCACTGCTCCCTAACTCTCTGTCTCCGGGTGAAGATATGTGTCTCACTGCTCCCTAACTCTCTGTCTCCGGGTGAAGATATGTGTCTCAATGCTCCCTAACTCTCTGTCTCCGGGTGAAGATATGTGTCTCACTGCTCCCTAACTCTATCTCCAGGTGAAGATATGTGTCTCACTGCTCCCTAACTCTCTGTCTCTGGGTGAAGATATGTGTCTCACTGCTCCCTAACTCTCTGTCTCTGGGTGAAGATATGTGTCTCACTGCTCCCTAACTCTCTGTCTCCGGGTGAAGATATGTGTCTCACTGCTCCCTAACTCTCTGTCTCCGGGTGAAGATATGTGTCTCACTGCTCCCTAACTCTATCTCCAGGTGAAGATATGTGTCTCACTGCTCCCTAACTCTCTGTCTCCGGGTGAAGATATGTGTCTCACTGCTCCCTAACTCTCTGTCTCCGGGTGAAGATATGTGTCTCACTGCTCCCTAACTCTCTGTCTCCAGGTGAAGATATGTGTCTCACTGCTCCCTAACTCTCTGTCTCCGGGTGAAGATATGTGTCTCACTGCTCCCTAACTCTCTGTCTCCAGGTGAAGATATGTGTCTCACTGCTCCCTAACTCTCTGTCTCCGGGTGAAGATATGTGTCTCACTGCTCCCTAACTCTCTGTCTCTGGGTGAAGATATGTGTCTCACTGCTCCCTAACTCTCTGTCTCTGGGTGAAGATATGTGTCTCACTGCTCCCTAACTCTCTGTCTCCGGGTGAAGATATGTGTCTCACTGCTCCCTAACTCTCTGTCTCCAGGTGAAGATATGTGTCTCACTGCTCCCTAACTCTCTGTCTTCGGGTGAAGATATGTGTCTCACTGCTCCCTAACTCTCTGTCTCCGGGTGAAGATATGTGTCTCACTGCTCCCTAACTCTCTGTCTCCGCGTGAAGATATGTGTCTCACTGCTCCCTAACTCTCTGTCTCCGGGTGAAGATATGTGTCTCACTGCTCCCTAACTCTCTGTTCCAGGTGAAGATCTGTGATATGCAGATGCGGGGTACCCCTCGTGACCTCCTGCCCGGTGATCCTATCTGCAGCCCTGTGGCCACAGTCCTGGCTGAGGCCACCACACAGCTCATCAGGATCCTGCACCGCACCGACCACTGGACACACTGCATCAACAAGATCATGATGGAGAGGCTACACAAAATCAAACCCTGCTTCAGAGACTCAGCCAACGGTAGTGGAGGAGGAGGTGAGAGGAGAGGAGGGGAGGGGAGAGAGAGGAGAGGAGGGGAGAGAGAGGGGAATGGAGAGGGGGGAGAGGAGAGGAGGGGGGAAGAGGAGAGGAGAAAAGGGAGTTTGAGAGGAGGTGAGAGGTCATTAGAGAAGGGAGGTTGAGGAGAGGAGAGAGGAGGTGAGGACATTAGAGGAGGGAGGTTGAGGAGAGGAGAGAGGAGGTGAGAGGACATTAGAGAAGGGAGGTTGAGCAGAGGAGAGGAGAGGACATTAGCGAAGGGAGGTTGAGGAGAGGAGAGAGGAGGTGAGGACATTAGAGGAGGGAGGTTGAGGAGAGGAGAAGAGATGAGAGGACATTAGAGATGGGAGGTTGAGCAGAGGAGAGGAGAGGACATTAGAGAAGGGAGGTTGAGGAGAGGAGAGAGGAGGTGAGGACATTAGAGGAGGGAGGTTGAGGAGAGGAGAAGAGGTGAGAGGACATTAGAGAAGGGAGGTTGAGCAGAGGAGAGGAGGTGAGAGGACATTAGAGAAGGGAGGTTGAGGAGAGGAGAGAGGAGGTGAGGACATTAGAGGAGGGAGGTTGAGGAGAGGAGAAGAGGTGAGAGGACATTAGAGAAGGGAGGTTGAGCAGAGGAGAGGAGAGGACATTAGAGAAGGGAGGTTGAGGAGAGGAGAGAGGAGGTGAGGACATTAGAGGAGGGAGGTTGAGGAGAGGAGAAGAGGTGAGAGGACATTAGAGAAGGGAGGTTGAGCAGAGGAGAGGAGAGGACATTAGAGAAGGGAGGTTGAGGAGAGGAGAGAGGAGGTGAGGACATTAGAGGAGGGAGGTTGAGGAGAGGAGAAGAGGTGAGAGGACATTAGAGAAGGGAGGTTGAGCAGAGGAGAGGAGGTGAGAGGACATTAGAGAAGGGAGGTTGAGGAGAGGAGAGAGGAGGTGAGGACATTAGAGGAGGGAGGTTGAGGAGAGGAGAAGAGGTGAGAGGACATTAGAGAAGGGAGGTTGAGCAGAGGAGAGGAGAAGACATTAGAGAAGGGAGGTTGAGGAGAGGAGAGGACATTAGAGAAGGGAGGTTGAGGAGAGGAGAAGAGGTGAGAGGACATTAGAGAAGGGAGGTTGAGGAGAGGAGGTGAGAGGACATTAGAGAAGGGAGGTTGAGGAGAGGTGAGAGGACATTAGAGAAGGGAGTTTGAGGAGGTGAGAGGACATTAGAGAAGGGAGTTTGAGGAGAGAGGAGGACTTCACTGTCTGCTTTGTGTCATGTCACCAAGGCAGTTTAAAGTACAGTAGACCAACATATCTCCTGTAGTAGGTCTCACATCTGGGTCTGGAACACCTTGTTAGTGCATGGATCTGGTTAGGTAGACCAACATATCTCCTGTAGTAGGTCTCACATCTGGGTCTGGAACACCTTGTTAGTGCATGGATCTGGTTAGGTAGACCAACATGTCTCCTGTAGTAGGTCTCACATCTGGGTCTGGAACACCTTGTTAGTGCATGGATCTGGTTAGGTAGACCAACATGTCTCCTGTAGTAGGTCTCACATCTGGGTCTGGAACACCTTGTTAGTGCATGGATCTGGTTAGGTAGACCAACATATCTCCTGTAGTAGGTCTCACATCTGGGTCTGGAACACCTTGTTAGTGCATGGATCTGGTTAGGTAGACCAACATGTCTCCTGTAGTAGGTCTCACATCTGGGTCTGGAACACCTTGTTAGTGCATGGATCTGGTTAGGTAGACCAACATATCTCCTGTAGTAGGTCTCACATCTGGGTCTGGAACACCTTGTTAGTGCATGGATCTGGTTAGGTAGACCAACGTGTTGCTTCATTTGAATTTCCTGACTTTTCCACATGTTGACCAGCCTGATTTAAACATAATTTCTGTGAGTTAATATTAAAAGGCCCACAGTCAGCACCATCACATGTACAGTAACACATCATGTGACACATCAGGTCAGAGGTTAAAGAAGAGTCGTTCGGTGCAGAGCAGAGAGGAGCATGACGCCCAGAGGGACTCGTCCAGGGACCCCCAGAGAGGGGAGGAGGAGAGAGGCCGGCCGGGACACGGGAGCCGCCAGGGGCATGGAGGTCTGGGGGAACTCTCTGACCACCACCTCAGGACCCTCTGTACAGAGGTCTGTCTATCTATTGGCTGAGGTTTTGTTGTGATTACCAGTCTTTATTAGCCTGGGTACCATTCTGTTTCTGATATTATTCCACAATGTTTTGGCATGAGTGTGGAATGTTAGCACAAACATACTGGTACCCAGGCTAATAGTTTTTAATTTATTTGCAAGAAACACTTGACAACACCTTGACACCGCATCATGACACCGCACCTTGACACACCACATCTTGACAACACACCACACCTTGACAACGCACCACACCTTGACAACGCACCGCACCTTGACAACGCACCTTGATGCCGCACCATGACAACACCGCACCATGACAACACCGCACCATGACACACCACCATGACAGCACCGCACCATGACAACACCGCACCATGACACACCACCATGACACCACCGCACCATGACAACACCGCGCCATGACAACACCGCGCCATGACAACACCGCGCCATGACAACACCGCACCATGACAACACCGCACCATGACAACACCGCACCATGACAACACCGCACCATGACAACACCGCACCATGACACACCACCATGACAGCACCGCACCATGACAACACCGCACCATGACACACCACCATGACAACACCGCACCATTACAACACCGCACCTTGACAACACCGCACCTTGACAACACCGCACCTTGACACACCACCATGACAGCACCGCACCATGACAACATTTCACCATGACAGCACCGCACCATGACAACATTTCACCATGACAACACAAGGCAGCTCTTATGTTGCAGTTCAAACTAAATAAACTACAGTATGTGATGTAACATCAGGATATTTAGATTGGTAATAACTGTGTATTTTACATGTCATATTTAAGTAGCACGTTGCTCATTGTGAACTGGAGCAGCAGTTGCTATTTCAGAGGTCGCTGTCTGTTCTAAAGGCCTTCCGTGTTGAACTCTTAGGTGTGGCCTGTGCTGGCGGTGATGGGGGGTGCTGACGCAGGGCTGCGTGTTGGGGGGCGCTGTGTTCACAAACAGACCGGTCGGCATGCTACTCTCCTGGGCGTGGTGAAGGAGGGGAGCACCTCAGCCAAGGTGCAGTGGGACGAGGCTGAGATCACCATCAGGTATTAACATTATAGTTGACCCTGCAGGTCCTGGTACCCTGGTCCCAGATCTGTTTGTTCTCTCTTGTCTGATGGAATTCTCATGGCTTGACAATGGCAAGGGAATAGGCAGAATCTGATCTGAGAACAGACTACGGTATTGGTAGGAACTAATCTGAGACCAGGCTAAGGTATTGGTAGGAACTAATCTGAGAACAGACTAAGGTATTGGTAGGAACTAATCTGAGAACAGACTAAGGTATTGGTAGGAACTAATCTGAGAACAGACTAAGGTATTGGTAGGAACTAATCTGAGACCAGGCTAAGGTATTGGTAGGAACTAATCTGAGAACAGGCTAAGGCCTTGATAGAAGCTGATCTGAGATCTGAGACCAGGCTAAAGTCTTGATAGAAACTGATCTGAGAACAGGCTAAGGTATTGGTAGGAACTAATCTGAGACCAGGCTAAGGTATTGGTAGGAACTAATCTGAGAACAGACTAAGGTCTTGATAGAAACTGATCTGAGAACAGGCTAAGGTCTTGATAGAAGCTGATCTGAGATCTGAGACCAGGCTAAAGTCTTGATAGAAGCTGATCTGAGACCAGGCTAAGGTCTTGATAGAAACTGATCTGAGACCAGGCTAAGTTCTTGAGAGAAGCAAGGCATATTATTAGGGCTGGCACAATAACCATGATCCCCTCCCCCCTTCAAAAAATATCTGTCATAATCGTCTTAATAAATTCATTTCAGGAGAAGGAGGATTCAGCTTTATATTCAAGTAGATTTATTTTACTGAAAAGCAGTTTGATGTCTTGCTGAATAGGTACACTGGCTGATAGATAGTATCTACACTGGCTGATAGATAGTATCTACACTGGCTGATAGATAGTATCTACACTGGCTGATAGATCGTATCTACACTGGCTGATAGATAGTATCTACACTGGCTGATAGATAGTATCTACACTGGCTGATAGATAGTATCTACACTGGCTGATAGATATACCCTGGCTGATAGATAGTATCTACACTAGCTGATAGATAGTATATGCACTGGCTGATAGATAGTATCTACACTGGCTGATAGATAGTATCTACACTGGCTGACAGATATACACTGGCTGTTGGATAGTATCTACACTGGCTGTTGGATAGTATCTACACTGGCTGATAGATACTATCCATCAGCCAGTGTAGATACTATCCATCAGCCAGTGTAGATACTATCTATCAGCCAGTGTAGATACTATCTACACTGGCTGATAGATTGTATCTACACTGGCTGATAGATAGTATCTACACTGGCTGATAGATAGTATCTACACTGGCTGATAGATAGTATCTACACTGGCTGATAGATAGTATCTACACTGGCTGATAGATGGTATCTACACTGGCTGATAGATAGTATCTACACTGGCTGATAGATAGTATCTACACTGGCTGATATATTATCTACACTGGCTGATAGATAGTATCTACACTGGCTGATAGATAGTATCTACACTGGCTGATGGATAGTATCTACACTGGCTGATAGATAGTATCTACACTGGCTGATAGATAGTATCTACACTGGCTGATAGATAGTATCTACACTGGCTGATAGATAGTATCTACACTGGCTGATAGATGGTATCTACACTGGCTGATAGATAGTATCTACACTGGCTGATAGATAGTATCTACACTGGCTGATATATATTATCTACACTGGCTGATAGATAGTATCTACACTGGCTGATAGATAGTATCTACACTGGCTGATGGATAGTATCTACACTGGCTGATGGATAGTATCTACACTGGCTGATAGATAGTATCTACACTGGCTGATAGATAGTATCTACACTGGCTGATAGATATACCCTGGCTGATAGATAGTATCTACACTAGCTGATAGATAGTATATACACTGGCTGATAGATAGTATCTACACTGGCTGACAGATATACACTGGCTGATAGATAGGATCTACACTGGCTGATAGATAGTATCTACACTGGCTGATAGATTTACACTGGCTGATAGATAGTATCTACACTGTCTGTATTGACTGGCTGATAGATAATATTTACACTGGCTGATAGATAGTATCTACACTGTCTGTATTGACTGGCTGATAGATAGTATCTACACTGTCTGTATTGACTGGCTGATAGATAGTATCTACACTGTCTGTATTGACTGGCTGATAGATAATATCTACACTGGCTGATAGATAGTATTTACACTGGCTGATAGATAGTATCTACACTGTCTGTATTGACTGGCTGATAGATAATATTTACACTGGCTGATAGATAGTATCTACACTGTCTGTATTGACTGGCTGATAGATAGTATCTACACTGTCTGTATTGACTGGCTGATAGATAATATCTACACTGGCTGATAGATAGTATTTACACTGGCTGATAGATAGTATCTACACTGTCTGTATTGACTGGCTGATAGATAATATTTACACTGGCTGATAGATAGTATCTACACGGTCTGTATTGACTGGCTGATAGATAGTATCTACACTGTCTGTATTGACTGGCTGATAGATAGTATCTACACTGTCTGTATTGACTGGCTGATAGATAATATCTACACTGGCTGATAGATAGTATTTACACTGTCTGTATTGACTGGCTGATAGATAATATTTACACTGGCTGATAGATAGTATCTACACTGTCTGTATTGACTGGCTGATAGATAGTATCTACACTGTCTGTATTGACTGGCTGATAGATAGTATCTACACTGTCTGTATTGACTGGCTGATAGATAGTATATACACTGTCTGTATTGACTGGCTGATAGATAGTATCTACACTGGCTGATAGATAGTATCTACACTGGCTGATAGATAGTATCTACACTGTCTGTATTGACTGGCTGATAGATAGTATCTACACTGTCTGTATTGACTGGCTGATAGATAATATCTACACTGTCTGTATTGACTGGCTGATAGATAGTATCTACACTGGCTGATAGATAGTATCTACACTGTCTGTATTGACTGGCTGATAGATAGTATCTACACTGTCTGTATTGACTGGCTGATAGATAGTATCTACACTGTCTGTATTGACTGGCTGATAGATAGTATCTACACTGTCTGTATTGACTGGCTGATAGATAGTATCTACACTGGCTGATAGATAGTCTCTACACTGTCTGTATTGACTGGCTATGTTCACATCAATATGCTGTAAACCTCCATCACCCAGCTCTGTTTCAGTACTTTCCTCCATAACCACCCACCCCACCATGCTTCTAACCACCCTCATCCACTACCATTATTACCTCCTGTATAGTCATCCATTATCCTCCCAAGGACTTATCCACCATCATCCATATCCCGTACGTAACCTATATTGCCTCGTTCATTGACTGGTCCCTTCTCTGCATGGTACAATTGTACCGCCAGCCCTCCTCCACCCATCCACCTAGCCTGGTCCCAGATCTGTTTATGCAAGGCAAACTCCTGAGGTGTCATTGTTGTCATGCTAAACATTGACATGACAATTCCATAAGGAGATGGCAAGAGAGTAGAAACAGACTGGCACCCAGGGCAGACTACCATCCCCCCAGACTACCATCCCCCCAGACTACCATCCCCCCCAGACTACCATCCATCCCTCGCCCAGACTACCATCCATCCCTCCCCCAGACTACCATCCATCCCTCCCCCAGACTACCATCCCTCCCCCAGACTACCATCCCTCCCCCAGACTACCATCCCTCCTCCAGACTACCATCCCTCCCTCCCCCAGACTACCATCCCTCCCCAGACTACCATCCATCCCTCCCCCAGACTACCATCCCTCCCCCAGAATACCATCCCTCCCCCAGACTACCATCCCTCCCCCAGACTACCATCCCCCCCAGACTACCATCCCCCACCCAGACTACCACCCCCCCAGACTACCATCCCTCCCTCCCCCAGACTACCATCCCTCCCTCCCCCAGACTACCATCCCTCCCCAGACTACCATCCATCCCTCCCCCAGACTACCATCCCTCCCCCAGACTACTAACTCTCCCCCAGACTACCATCCCTCCCACAGACTACCATCCCTCCCCCAGACTACCATCCCTCCCTCCCCCAGACTACCATTCCTCCCCCAGACTACCATCCCTCCCCCAGACTACCATCCCTCCCCCAGACTACCATCCCTCCCCAGACTACCATCCCTCCCTCAGACTACCATTCCTCCCTCCCCCAGACTACCATCCCTCCCCCAGACTACCATCCCTCCCCAGACTACCATCCATCATCCACTCCTCTACCATCCCTCCCCCAGACTACCATCCCTCCCCAGACTACCACTATCCCTCCCCCAGACTACCATTCCTCCCCCAGACTACCATTCCTCCCCCAGACTACCATCCCTCCCCCAGACTACCATCCCTCCCCCAGACTACTATCCCTCCCCCAGACTACCATCCCTCCCCAGACTACCATCCCTCCCTCAGACTACCATTCCTCCCTCCCCCAGACTACCATCCCTCCCCCAGACTACCATCCCTCCCCCAGACTACCATCCCTCCCCAGACTACCATCCCTCCCCAGACTACCATCCCTCCCCCAGACTACCATCCCTCCCCAGACTACCATCCCCCCAGACTACCATCCCTCCCCAGACTACCATCCATCCTCCACTCCTCTACCATCCCTCCCCCAGACTACCATCCCTCCCCCAGACTACCATCCCTCCCCCAGACTACCATCCCTCCCCAGACTACCATCCCTCCCCAGACTACCATCCCTCCCCAGACTACCATCCCTCCCCAGACTACCATCCCTCCCCAGACTACCATCCCTCCCCAGACTACCATCCCTCCCCAGACTACCATCCCTCCCCAGACTACCATCCCTCCCCAGACTACCATCCATCCTCCACTCCTCTACCATCCCTCCCCCAGACTACCATCCCTCCCCAGACTACCATCCATCCTCCACTCCTCTACCATCCCTCCCCCAGACTACCATCCCTCCCCAGACTACCATCCATCCTCCACTCCTCTACCATCCCTCCCCCAGACTACCATCCCTCCCCCAGACTACCATCCCTCCCCAGACTACCATCCCCCCCAGACTACCATCCCTCCCCAGACTACCATCCCTCCCCAGACTACCATCTCTCCCCAGACTACCATCCATCCTCCACTCCTCTACCATCCCTCCCCCAGACTACCATCCATCCTCCACTCCTCTACCATGTCATTCTTCCTCTCCTTCTTTCCCTTACTCTGTGTTTCCTTTGTGTTCCTCCACTTCTGGTTCTTCATTAAAGCTTCCCAACTTTCTGGTCGCCTAGTGACACTCCCCTGTACAACCTGGAGCCCTGCGAGCCGCTGCCCTTTGACGTGGCACGCTTCCGAGGCCTCACCGCATCCCTGCTCCTCGACCTCACCTATCTCACCTCCATCCACGAGGACGCTGGGAAGCTGAGCGCCCGGCGCCATGAGAAGAGGCACCGTAGCAACGGAGGCCATGATACGACAACGACCGCCACGACAAACGACGACTTCAACAACAAAACTAGTGAGACGGAGCAGAGCCACCAACACAGGGTCTCCCCAGAACCCAAAGACACTACAACAACAACGGGGACCGTCACCACGACGACAACCTCTGATCTGAGAGTGTCACACAGCCTGGACGAGGTCAAAGCCCACGCGGTTCCCAACTCGAAATCAGAGAGTGAGATCTCCTCCTGCGCCTTGGACTCCCAACACCAGGGTGGAGGAGGACCAGAGACCCTCTCCCCTGCTCCTCAGACCCCCCAGGAGGGCAACAGGAGGAAGGGCCATGAGGGCCGGGGCCACGATGGCTCTCCCTCCTCAGGGGCCAGTCAGTCTGAGATCCATGCGGTGCAGCTGTCCTACCTCTACCTGGGGGCCATGAAGGCCCTCAGCACCCTGCTCTCCTGCTCCAAGTATGTTGAGCTGCTGCTCATACCCAAGGTTAGTAATCTGTCATCAGGGTTGTGGGTTCGAATCCCGCATTGCTCTCACATCATATAGTACCTCTCAGAGAAATGCGTAAAATATCTCTGGCCCCAAGTATACTGTATATGTGTTTAGTCAATCAAGGTGTCTGCTAATGGCCCACTCTGTAATAGGTCCAGGTTCAATCAAGGTGTCTGCTAATGGCCCACTCTGTAATAGGTCCAGGCTCAGCCGGAGCCTGCTCCCAGTGGACACAATGCAGACCTGAACGCCGGGTCCACCCCGAGTGGCGCAGCGCCCTCGCCCGTGTGCCAGGAGGAAGTTGAGATGAGGGCGGCACTGCAGTTCCTGATGCGTCACATGGTCAAGCGGGCCGTGATGAGGTCACCCATCAAGCGGGCGTTAGGATTGGCCGATTTGGAGAGAGCTCAGGCCATGATCTATAAATTGGTGGTCAGTGGGCTGCTGGACGAACACTGCAGTAGGGGAAAGTCCAGACCTGGTGAGTAACACTGAGGGAAGTAACATGTTGTTTGTTAGGGAAGGCTTTTCCATCTCTGGCCCTGGACTGGGGTCTTCCTGGGGCCTTCCTGGGGTCTTCCTGGGGTCTTCCTGGGGCCCTCCTGGGGTCTTCCTGGGGCCCTCCTGGGGTCTTCCTGGGGTCTTCCTGGGGCCTTCCTGGGGTCTTCCTGGGGTCTTCCTGGGGCCTTCCTGGGGCCCTCCTGGGTCCTTCCTGGGGCCTTCCTGGGGTCCTTCCTGGGGCCCTCCTGGGGTCTTCCTGGGGCCCTCCTGGGGTCTTCCTGGGTCCTTCCTGGGGCCCTCCTGGGTCCTTCCTGGGGTCTTCATGGGGTCTTCCTGGGTCCTTCCTGGGGCCCTCCTGGGGTCTTCCTGGGGCCCTCCTGGGGTCTTCCTGGGGTTTTCCTGGGGCCCTCCTGGGTCCTTCCTGGGGTCTTCCTGGGTCCTTCCTGGGGCCCTCCTGGGTCCTTCCTGGGGTCTTCCTGGGTCCTTCCTGGGGCCCTCCTGGGTCCTTCCTGGGGCCCTCCTGGGTCCTTCCTGGGCTCTTCCTGGGTCCTTCCTGGGGCCCTCCTGGGGTCAATATATATGAACATATATTGATGTGGTTGACAACACATCCAGGATTACAAGCTAGCTAGCTACTTACCTTGAAGGCTTCTCAGACGATCTGATGTTGTAACGTGTCAAGAAATTTAAAGAGAAAAAAAACTCTGTAGTAACTCTGTACTAACTCTGTACTAACTCTGTACTAACTCTGTTCTAACTCTGTAGTAACTCTGTACTAACTCTGTACTAACTCTGTTCTAACTCTGTTCTAACCCTCTAACTCTGTTCTAACTCTGTTCTAACTCTGTTCTAACTCTGTACTAACTCTGTACTAACTCTGTACTAACTCTGTTCTAACTCTGTACTAACTCTGTTCTAACTCTGTACTAACTCTGTACTAACTCTGTAACTCTGTACTAACTCTGTACTAACTCTGTACTAACTCTGTTCTAACTCTGTTCTAACTCTGTTCTAACTCTGTACTAACTCTGTACTAACTCTGTTCTAACTCTGTAACTCTGTACTAACTCTGTACTAACTCTGTACTAACTCTGTACTAACTCTGTTCTAACTCTGTTCTAACTCTGTTCTAACTCTGTAACTCTGTACGAACTCTGTACTAACTCTGTACTAACTCTGTTCTAACTCTGTACTAACCCTGTACTAACTCTGTTCTAACTCTGTTCTAACTCTGTTCTAACTCTGTTCTAACTCTGTTCTAACTCTGTTCTAACTCTGTAACTCTGTACGAACTCTGTACTAACTCTGTACTAACTCTGTTCTAACCCTGTACTAACTCTGTAACTCTGTACTAACTCTGTAACTCTGTTCTAACTCTAACTCTGTACTAACTCTGTAACTCTGTTCTAACTCTGTTCTAACTCTGTAACTCTGTTCTAACTCTAACTCTGTACTAACTCTGTTCTAACTCTGTACTAACTCTGTTCTAACTCTGTACTAACTCTGTTCTAACTCTGTACTAACTCTGTTCTAACTCTGTAACTCTGTACTAACTCTGTAACTCTGTTCTAACTCTGTTCTAACTCTGTAGTAACTCTGTACTAACTCTGTAACTCTGTTCTAACTCTGTTCTAACTCTGTAGTAACTCTGTACTAACTCTGTACTAACTCTGTACTAGCTCTGTTCTAACTCTGTAGTAACTCTGTTCTAACTCTGTACTAACTCTGTACTAACTCTGTAGTAACTCTGTACTAACTCTGTTCTAACTCTGTACTAACTCTGTACTAACTCTGTAACTCTGTTCTAACACTGTACTAACTCTGTAACTCTGTTCTAACTCTGTTCTAACTCTGTTCTAACTCTGTTCTAACTCTGTTCTAACTCTGTTCTAACTCTGTACTAACTCTGTTCTAACTCTGTTCTAACTCTGTTCTAACTCTGTACTAACTCTGTTCTAACTCTGTAACTCTGTACTAACTCTGTAACTCTGTTCTAACTCTGTTCTAACTCTGTTCTAACTCTGTAGTAACTCTGTACTAACTCTGTAACTCTGTTCTAACTCTGTTCTAACTCTGTAGTAACTCTGTACTAACTCTGTACTAACTCTGTTCTAACTCTGTAGTAACTCTGTACTAACTCTGTACTAACTCTGTACTAACTCTGTTCTAACTCTGTAGTAACTCTGTTCTAACTCTGTACTAACTCTGTACTAACTCTGTACTAACTCTGTAGTAACTCTGTACTAACTCTGTTCTAACTCTGTACTAACTCTGTACTAACTCTGTTCTAACTCTGTAGTAACTCTGTAGTAACTCTGTTCTAACTCTGTTCTAACTCTGTTCTAACTCTGTTCTAACTCTGTACTAACTCTGTTCTAACTCTGTTCTAACTCTGTTCTAACTCTGTTCTAACTCTGTACTAACTCTGTTCTAACTCTGTACTAACTCTGTACTAACTCTGTTCTAACTCTGTTCTAACTCTAGTAACTCTGTACTAACTCTGTAACTCTGTTCTAACTCTGTACTAACTCTGTAACTCTGTTCTAACTCTGTTCTAACTCTGTACTAACTCTGTTCTAACTCTGTACTAACTCTGTTCTAACTCTGTACTAACTCTGTTCTAACTCTGTACTAACTCTGTTCTAACTCTGTACTAACTCTGTTCTAACTCTGTAACTCTGTACTAACTCTGTAACTCTGTTCTAACTCTGTTCTAACTCTGTTCTAACTCTGTAGTAACTCTGTACTAACTCTGTAACTCTGTTCTAACTCTGTTCTAACTCTGTAGTAACTCTGTACTAACTCTGTACTAACTCTGTTCTAACTCTGTTCTAACTCTGTAGTAACTCTGTTCTAACTCTGTAGTAACTCTGTTCTAACTCTGTTCTAACTCTGTTCTAACTCTGTACTAACTCTGTACTAACTCTGTACTAACTCTGTACTTACTCTGTACTAACTCTGTTCTAACTCTGTACTAACTCTGTTCTAACTCTGTTCTAACTCTGTACTAACTCTGTACTAACTCTGTACTAACTCTGTTCTAACTCTGTAGTAACTCTGTTCTAACTCTGTTCTAACTCTGTTCTAACTCTGTACTAACTCTGTTCTAACTCTGTTCTAACCCTGTTCTAACTCTGTTCTAACTCTGTTCTAACTCTGTACTAACTCTGTACTAACTCTGTAACTCTGTTCTAACTCTGTACTAACTCTGTAACTCTGTTCTAACTCTGTTCTAACTCTGTACTAACCTCTGTTCTAACTCTGTACTAACTCTGTTCTAACTCTGTTCTAACTCTGTAACTCTGTTCTAACTCTGTTCTAACTCTGTACTAACTCTGTACTAACTCTGTAACTCTGTTCTAACTCGGTAACTCTGTTCTAACTCTGTTCTAACTCTGTACTAACTCTGTTCTAACTCTGTACTAACTCTGTTCTAACTCTGTTCTAACTCTGTTCTAACTCTGTACTAACTCTGTTCTAACTCTGTAACTCTGTACTAACTCTGTAACTCTGTTCTAACTCTGTTCTAACTCTAACTCTGTACTAACTCTGTAACTCTGTTCTAACTCTGTTCTAACTCTGTAACTCTGTTCTAACTCTAACTCTGTACTAACTCTGTTCTAACTCTGTACTAACTCTGTTCTAAACTCTGTACTAACTCTGTTTCTAACTCTGTACTAACTCTGTTCTAACTCTGTAACTCTGTACTAACTCTGTAACTCTGTTCTAACTCTGTTCTAACTCTGTAGTAACTCTGTACTAACTCTGTAACTCTGTTCTAACTCTGTTCTAACTCTGTAGTAACTCTGTACTAACTCTGTACTAACTCTGTACTAGCTCTGTTCTAACTCTGTAGTAACTCTGTTCTAACTCTGTACTAACTCTGTACTAACTCTGTAAACTCTGTTCTAACACTGTACTAACTCTGTAACTCTGTTCTAACTCTGTTCTAACTCTGTACTAACTCTGTTCTAACTCTGTTCTAACTCTGTTCTAACTCTGTACTAACTCTGTTCTAACTCTGTTCTAACTCTGTTCTAACTCTGTACTAACTCTGTTCTAACTCTGTAACTCTGTACTAACTCTGTAACTCTGTTCTAACTCTGTTCTAACTCTGTTCTAACTCTGTAGTAACTCTGTACTAACTCTGTAACTCTGTTCTAACTCTGTTCTAACTCTGTAGTAACTCTGTACTAACTCTGTACTAACTCTGTTCTAACTCTGTAGTAACTCTGTACTAACTCTGTACTAACTCTGTACTAACTCTGTTCTAACTCTGTTCTAACTCTGTAGTAACTCTGTTCTAACTCTGTACTAACTCTGTACTAACTATGTACTAACTCTGTAGTAACTCTGTACTAACTCTGTTCTAACTCTGTACTAACTCTGTACTAACTCTGTTCTAACTCTGTAGTAACTCTGTTCTAACTCTGTTCTAACTCTGTTCTAACTCTGTTCTAACTCTGTACTAACTCTGTTCTAACTCTGTTCTAACTCTGTTCTAACTCTGTTCTAACTCTGTTCTAACTCTGTACTAACTCTGTACTAACTCTGTTCTAACTCTAACTCTAGTAACTCTGTACTAACTCTGTTCTAACTCTGTACTAACTCTGTAACTCTGTTCTAACTCTGTTCTAACTCTGTACTAACTCTGTTCTAACTCTGTACTAACTCTGTTCTAACTCTGTACTAACTCTGTTCTAACTCTGTACTAACTCTGTTCTAACTCTGTACTAACTCTGTTCTAACTCTGTAACTCTGTACTAACTCTGTAACTCTGTTCTAACTCTGTTCTAACTCTGTTCTAACTCTGTAGTAACTCTGTACTAACTCTGTTCTAACTCTCTAGTAACTCTGTACTAACTCTGTACTAACTCTGTTCTAACTCTGTTCTAACTCTGTAGTAACTCTGTTCTAACTCTGTAGTAACTCTGTTCTAACTCTGTTCTAACTCTGTTCTAACTCTGTACTAACTCTGTACTAACTCTGTACTAACTCTGTACTTACTCTGTACTAACTCTGTTCTAACTCTGTACTAACTCTGTTCTAACTCTGTACTAACTCTGTACTAACTCTGTACTAACTCTGTTCTAACTCTGTAGTAACTCTGTTCTAACTCTGTTCTAACTCTGTTCTAACTCTGTACTAACTCTGTTCTAACTCTGTTCTAACCCTGTTCTAACTCTGTTCTAACTCTGTTCTAACTCTGTACTAACTCTGTACTAACTCTGTAACTCTGTTCTAACTCTGTACTAACTCTGTAACTCTGTTCTAACTCTGTTCTAACTCTGTACTAACTCTGTTCTAAACTCTGTACTAACTCTGTTCTAACTCTGTTCTAACTCTGTAACTCTGTTCTAACTCTGTTCTAACTCTGTACTAACTCTGTACTAACTCTGTAACTCTGTTCTAACTCTGTAACTCTGTTCTAACTCTGTTCTAACTCTGTACTAACTCTGTTCTAACTCTGTACTAACTCTGTTCTAACTCTGTTCTAACTCTGTTCTAACTCTGTACTAACTCTGTTCTAACTCTGTTCTAACTCTGTTCTAACTCTGTACTAACTCTGTACTAACTCTCTAACTCTGTTCTAACTCTGTTCTAACTCTGTACTAACTCTGTACTAACTCTGTAACTCTGTTCTAACTCTGTTCTAACTCTGTAACTCTGTTCTAAAGTCTGTAACTCTGTACTAACTCTGTAACTCTGTACTAACTCTGTAACTCTGTACTAACTCTGTACTAACTCTGTAACTCTGTTCTAACTCTGTAACTCTGTTCTAACTCTGTAACTCTGTACTAACTCTGTTCTAACCCTGTAACTCTGTTCTAACCCTGTAACTCTGTTCTAACTCTGTAACTCTGTTCTAACCCTGTAACTCTGTTCTAACCCTGTAACTCTGTAACTCTGTTCTAACTCTGTAACTCTGTACTAACTCTGTAACTCTGTACTAACTCTGTTCTAACTCTGTTCTAACCCTCTAACTCTGTTCTAACTCTGTTCTAACTCTGTTCTAACTCTGTACTAACTCTGTACTAACTCTGTTCTAACTCTGTACTAACTCTGTTCTAACTCTGTACTAACTCTGTACTAACTCTGTAACTCTGTACTAACTCTGTACTAACTCTGTACTAACTCTGTTCTAACTCTGTTCTAACTCTGTTCTAACTCTGTACTAACTCTGTACTAACTCTGTTCTAACTCTGTACTAACTCTGTTCTAACTCTGTAACTCTGTACTAACTCTGTACTAACTCTGTTCTAACTCTGTTCTAACTCTGTTCTAACTCTGTAACTCTGTACGAACTCTGTACTAACTCTGTACTAACTCTGTTCTAACTCTGTACTAACCCTGTACTAACTCTGTTCTAACTCTGTCCTAACTCTGTTCTAACTCTGTTCTAACTCTGTAACTCTGTACGAACTCTGTACTAACTCTGTTCTAACCCTGTACTAACTCTGTAACTCTGTACTAACTCTGTAACTCTGTTCTAACTCTGTTCTAACTCTGTAACTCTGTACTAACTCTGTAACTCTGTTCTAACTCTGTTCTAACTCTGTAACTCTGTTCTAACTCTAACTCTGTACTAACTCTGTACTAACTCTGTTCTAACTCTTGTACTAACTCTGTTCTAACTCTGTACTAACTCTGTTCTAACTCTGTAACTCTGTACTAACTCTGTAACTCTGTTCTAACTCTGTTCTAACTCTGTTCTAACTCTGTTCTAACTCTGTAGTAACTCTGTACTAACTCTGTAACTCTGTTCTAACTCTGTTCTAACTCTGTACTAACTCTGTACTAACTCTGTACTAACTCTGTACTAACTCTGTTCTAACTCTGTAGTAACTCTGTTCTAACTCTGTACTAACTCTGTACTAACTCTGTACTAACTCTGTAGTAACTCTGTTCTAACTCTGTACTAACTCTGTACTAACTCTGTTCTAACTCTGTTCTAACTCTGTTCTAACTCTGTACTAACTCTGTTCTAACTCTGTACTAACTCTGTTCTAACTCTGTACTAACTCTGTTCTAACTCTGTACTAACTCTGTTCTAACTCTGTAACTCTGTACTAACTCTGTAACTCTGTTCTAACTCTGTTCTAACTCTGTTCTAACTCTGTAGTAACTCTGTACTAACTCTGTTCTAACTCTGTAGTAACTCTGTTCTAACTCTGTACTAACTCTGTTCTAACTCTGTTCTAACTCTGTACTAACTCTGTACTAACTCTGTACTAACTCTGTACTTACTCTGTACTAACTCTGTTCTAACTCTGTACTAACTCTACTAACTCTGTACTAACTCTGTACTAACTCTGTTCTAACTCTGTACTAACTCTGTTCTAACTCTGTAGTAACTCTGTTGTAACTCTGTTCTAACTCTGTTCTAACTCTGTACTAACTCTGTTCTAACTCTGTTCTAACCCTGTTCTAACTCTGTACTAACTCTGTTCTAACTCTGTACTAACTCTGTTCTAACTCTGTTCTAACTCTGTACTAACTCTGTACTAACTCTGTAACTCTGTAACTCTGTTCTAACTCTGTACTAACTCTGTAACTCTGTTCTAACTCTGTTCTAACTCTGTACTAACTCTGTTCTAACTCTGTTCTAACTCTGTAACTCTGTTCTAACTCTGTTCTAACTCTGTTCTAACTCTGTACTAACTCTGTAACTCTGTTCTAACTCTGTACTAACTCTGTAACTCTGTTCTAACTCTGTTCTAACTCTGTACTAACTCTGTTCTAACTCTGTACTAACTCTGTTCTAACTCTGTTCTAACTCTGTTCTAACTCTGTACTAACTCTGTACTAACTCTGTTCTAACTCTGTTCTAACTCTGTTCTAACTCTGTACTAACTCTGTACTAACTCTCTAACTCTGTTCTAACTCTGTTCTAACTCTGTACTAACTCTGTACTAACTCTGTACTAACTCTGTAACTCTGTTCTAACTCTGTGTTCTAACTCTGTAACTCTGTACTAACGCTGTAACTCTGTACTAACTCTGTAACTCTGTACTAACTCTGTTCTAACCCTGTAACTCTGTTCTAACCCTGTAACTCTGTTCTAACCCTGTAACTTTGTTCTAACCCTGTAACTCTGTAACTCTGTTCTAACTCTGTAACTCTGTACTAACTCTGTAACTCTGTACTAACTCTGTAACTCTGTACTAACTCTGTAACTCTGTTCTAACCCTGTAACTCTGTACTAACCCTGTAACTCTGTTCTAACTCTGTAACTCTGTACTAAGTGTGTGTGGTCTCTCTCCCGGTGTGTTAGCTGACCCAGAGTGTGAGGAGGGTGTGCAGGGAGAGCAGCAGGCCCAGACCCCCATCACCACCAGCCCCTCTGCCTCCAGCACCACCTCCTTCATGAGTTCCTCTCTGGAGGACACGACCACAGCCACTACACCTGTTACTGACACAGAGACTGTCCCTGCCTCAGAGTCCCCTGGGGTCATGCCTCTTAGCCTGCTCAGGTAAATAGAACCTCTATATACACACACTGTGGATACCTTTTTAAAGTCAAGCCATTTATTACAATGTCTCGTCTTCACAGGCAAATGTTCTCAAGCTACCCAACCACCACTCTGCTGCCAACGCGTCGTGCCCAGACGCCCCCGGTGTCTTCTCTCCCCACGTCTCCCTCTGATGAGGTGGGCCGGAGACAGAGCCTCTCCTCCCCTGAGACCCAGACCTCCAGACCAGCCAACAGGACCGGGACATGTATGTACTACACACACACACACACACACACACACACACACAGACACACACACACGCAGACACACACACACGTAGACACACACACACACGTAGACACACACACACACACACACACGTAGACACACACACACACACACACACACACACACACACGTAGACACACACACACACACGTAGACACACACACACACACACACATAGACACACACACACACACAAACAGACACACACACACACAGACACACACATATAGACACAGAGCCTCTCCTCCCCTGAGACCCAGACCTCCAGACCATGGTAACATCCGGTTTGTCTCTGTATGTGATGGTAACATCCTGTTTGTCTCTGCATGTGATGGTAACATCCTGTTTGTCTCTGCATGTGATGGTAACATCCTGTTTGTCTCTGCATGTGATGGTAACATCCTGTTTGTCTCTGCATGTGATGGTAACATCCGGTTTGTCTCTGTATGTGATGGTAACATCCTGTTTGTCTCTGCATGTGATGGTAACATCCTGTTTGTCTCTGCATGTGATGGTAACATCCTGTTTGTCTCTGTATGTGATGGTAACATCCTGTTTGTCTCTGTATGTGATGGTAACATCCTGTTTGTCTCTGTATGTGATGGTAACATCCTGTTTGTCTCTGTATGTGATGGTAACATTCTGTTTGTCTCAGTATGTGATGGTAACATCCTGTTTGTCTCTGTATGTGATGGTAACTTCCTGTTTGTCTCTGTATGTGATGGTAACATCCTGTTTGTCTCTGTATGTGATGGTAACTTCCTGTCCTCTAATTATTGTCCTCTCCAGCCCTGTCGGACCCCAGCAGCAGACTGTCCACCTCCCCTCCCCCCCCGGCCATCGCGGTGCCCCTCCTGGAGATGGGCTTCTCTCTGAGGCAGATCACCAAGGCTCTGGACGCTACAGGGACAGGTACAGACTATACATGACCTCATACCAAGACTACAGGTACAGACTTCACTATACATTACCTCATACCAAGACTACAGGTACAGACTTCACTATACATTACCTCATACCAAGACTACAGGTACATACTTCACTATACATTACCTCATACCAAGACTACAGGTACAGACTTCACTATACACTACCTCATACCAAGACTACAGGTACAGACTTCACTATACATTACCTCATACCAAGACTACAGGTACAGACTTCACTATACATTACCTCATACCAAGACTACAGGTACAGACTTCACTATACACTACCTCATACCAAGACTACAGGTACAGACTTCACTATACATTACCTCATACCAAGACTACAGGTACAGACTTCACTATACACTACCTCATACCAAGACTACAGGTGCAGACTTCACTATACATTACCTCATACCAAGACTACAGGTACAGACTTCACTATACATGACCTCATACCAAGACTACAGGTACAGACTTCACTATACACTACCTCATACCAAGACTACAGGTACAGACTTCACTATACATTACCTCATACCAAGACTACAGGTACAGACTTCACTATACACTACCTCATACCAAGACTACAGGTACAGACTTCACTATACACTACCTCATACCAAGACTACAGGTACAGACTTCACTATACATTACCTCATACCAAGACTACAGGTACAGACTTCACTATACACTACCTCATACCAAGACTACAGGTGCAGACTTCACTATACATTACCTCATACCAAGACTACAGGTACAGACTTCACTATACACTACCTCATACCAAGACTACAGGTGCAGACTTCACTATACATTACCTCATACCAAGACTACAGGTACACACTTCAAGTCAAATGTTATTGGTCACATACACATGGTTAGCAGATGTTAATGCGAGTGTAGCGAAATGCTCGTGCTTCTAGTTCCAATGAATAACAACCAATGAGTACAATAACTACAATAACTACCTAATACACACAAATCTAAGTAAAGAAATGAATAAGAATATGTGCATATAAATATATGAATGAGTGATGGCCGAACGGCATAGGCAAGATACAGTAGATGGTATAGAGTACAGTATATACATATGAGATGAGTAATGTAGGGTATGTAAACATATAAAGTGGCATTGTTTAAAGTGGCTAGTGATACATTACATCAAGATGGCAAGATACAGTAGATGGTATAGAGTACAGTATATACATATGAGATGAGTAATGTAGGGTATGTAAACATTATTGAAGTGATTAGAGATCCATTTATTAAAGTGGCCAATGATATCAGGTCTGTATGTTGGCAGCAGCCTCTCTATGTTAGTGATGGCTGTTTGACAGTCTGATGGGACCGCCGAGTGTTGTAGTGTGTAAAAATGGTCTGTCCTCGGTTACAACACTCACTACCGAGTTCCAAACTCCCTTCTGGAAGCAACGTCAGCACCACAACTGTTGGTAAGGAGCTTCAGGAAATGGGTTTCCATGGCCGAGCAGCAGCACACAAGCCTAAGATCACCATGCTTATATTTCTCCTGTTTACAGACTTGTTCAAGTGTTCATCATTACAAGTGTTTCATATCCCAACTACCCCTGAGACACCTGCAGGGAGTAGGGTCACGACCAGGGACACGACCAGGGACACGACCAGGGACACGGACAGGGACACAGACACGTCCAGGGTCACGACCAGGGACACGACCAGGGACACGACCAGGGACACGACCAGGGACACCGACACGACCAGGGACACGACCAGGGACACGGCCAGGGACACGACCAGGGACACGACCAGGGACACGACCAGGGACACGACCAGGGGTCACGACCAGGGTCACGACTGTCCTGCGCCCACGGAGCAATTGGGGTTTAAGTGCCTTGCTCAAGGGCACAGTGACAGATTTCTGTTTCCACCTTTTCGGCTCAGGAATTCAAGCCAGCGACTTTTCCGTTAGCACCAACAGTATGTCATCAGTCCCCCCCCCCCCGTTAGCACCAACAGTATGTCATCAGTTCCCCCCCCCCCCCCCCATTAGCACCAACAGTATGTCATCAGTTCCTAACCCCCCCCCATTAGCAGCAACAGTATGTCATCAGTTCCTATCCCCCCCCCGTTAGCACCAACAGTATGTCATCAGTCCCCCCCCCCCCTCCCCCCATTAGCACCAACAGTATGTCATCAGGTCCTATCCCCCCCCCCATTAGCACCAACAGTATGTCATCAGGTCCTATCCCCCCCCCGTTAGCACCAACAGTATGTCATCAGGTCCTATCTCCCCCCCCCATTAGCACCAACAGTATGTCATCAGGTCCTATCCCCCCCCCCGTTAGCACCAACAGTATGTCATCAGGTCCTATCCCCCCCCCCCCCCCGTTAGCACCAATAGTATGTCACCAGTTCCTCCCCCCCCCCGTTAGCACCAACAGTATGTCATCAGTTCCCCCCCCATTAGCAGCAACAGTATGTCATCAGTTCCTACCCCCCCCCCATTAGCACCAACAGTATGTCATCAGATCCTACCCCCCCCCCGTTAGCACCAACAGTATGTCATCAGCTCCCCCCCCCGTTAGCACCAACAGTATGTCATCAGTTCCCCCCCCCCCCCCGTTAGCACCAACAGTATGTCATCAGTCCCCCCCCCCCCTCCCCCATTAGCACCAAAGTATGTCATCAGTTCCTACCCCCCCCCCATTAGCACCAACAGTATGTCATCAGATCCTACCCCCCCCCCGTTAGCACCAACAGTATGTCATCAGCTCCCCCCCCCGTTAGCACCAACAGTATGTCATCAGTTCCCCCCCCCCCCGTTAGCACCAACAGTATGTCATCAGTCCCCCCCCCCCTCCCCCCATTAGCACCAAAAGTATGTCATCAGGTCCTATCCCCCCCCCATTAGCACCAACAGTATGTCATCAGGTCCTATCCCCCCCCCCGTTAGCACCAACAGTATGTCATCAGGTCCTATCTCCCCCCCCATTAGCACCAACAGTATGTCATCAGGTCCTATCCCCCCCCCCGTTAGCACCAACAGTATGTCATCAGGTCCTATCCCCCCCCGTTAGCACCAATAGTATGTCACCAGTTCCTCCCCCCCCCGTTAGCACCAACAGTATGTCATCAGTTCCCCCCCCATCAGCAGCAACAGTATGTCATCAGTTCCTACCCCCCCCCCCATTAGCACCAACAGTATGTCATCAAATCCTACCCCCCCCCCCCGTAGCACCAACAGTATGTCATCAGCTCCCCCCCCCGTTAGCACCAACAGTATGTCATCAGCTCCCCCCCCCGTTAGCACCAACAGTATGTCATCAGGTCCTATCCCCCCCCCGTTAGCACCAACAGTATGTCATCAGGTCCTATCTCCCCCCCATTAGCACCAACAGTATGTCATCAGGTCCTATCCCCCCCCCCGTTAGCACCAACAGTATGTCATCAGGTCCTATCCCCCCCCCGTTAGCACCAATAGTATGTCACCAGTTCCTCCCCCCCCCCCCCCGTTAGCACCAACAGTATGTCATCAGTTCCCCCCCCCCATCAGCAGCAACAGTATGTCATCAGTTCCTACCCCCCCCCATTAGCACCAACAGTATGTCATCAGATCCTACCCCCCCCCCCCCGTTAGCACCAACAGTATGTCATCAGCTCCCCCCCTCGTTAGCACCAACAGTATGTCATCAGTTCCCCCCCCCCCCCCGTTAGCACCAACAGTATGTAATCTGTTCCCCCCCCCTCCCCCCGTTAGCACCAACAGTATGTCATCAGGTCCTATTCCCCCCCCCATTAGCACCAACAGTATGTCATCAGGTCCTATCCCCCCCCCCCCCGTTAGCACCAACAGTATGTCATCAGGTCCTATCCCCCCCCCATTAGCACCAACAGTATGTCATCAGGTCCTATCCCCCCCCCCCCCTGTTAGCACCAACAGTATGTCATCAGGTCCTATCCCCCACCCCATTAGCACCAACAGTATGTCATCAGGTCCTATCCCCCCCCCCCCCCCGTTAGCACCAACAGAATGTCATCAGGTCCTATCCCCCCCCGTTAGCACCAACAGTATGTCATCAGTTCCCCCCCCCCCCCGTTAGCACCAACAGTATGTCATCAGTTCCCCCCCCCCATTAGCAGCAACAGTATGTCATCAGTTCCTACCCCCCCCCCCGTTAGCACCAACAGTATGTCATCAGTTCCTACCCCCCCCCCCCCGTTAGCACCAACAGTATGTCATCAGGTGCTATTCCCCCCCGTTAGCACCAACAGTATGTCATCAGTTCCTCCCCCCCCCCGTTAGCACCAACAGTATGTCATCAGTTCCTCCCCCCCCGTTTAGCACCAACAGTATGTCATCAGTCCCCCCCCCCTCCCCCCATTAGCACCAACAGTATGTCATCAGGTCCTATCCCCCCCCCATTAGCACCAACAGTATGTCATCAGGTCCTATCCCCCCCCCGTTAGCACCAACAGTAATGTCATCAGGTCCTATCTCCCCCCCCATTAGCACCAACAGTATGTCATCAGGTCCTATCCCCCCCCCCCCGTTAGCACCAACAGTATGTCATCAGGTCCTATCCCCCCCCCGTTAGCACCAATAGTATGTCACCAGTTCCTCCCCCCCCCCCGTTAGCACCAACAGTATGTCATCAGTTCCCCCCCCCATCAGCAGCAACAGTATGTCATCAGTTCCTACCCCCCCCCCCCATTAGCACCAACAGTATGTCATCAGATCCTACCCCCCCCCCCCCCCCGTTAGCACCAACAGTATGTCATCAGCTCCCCCCCCCGTTAGCACCAACAGTATGTCATCAGTTCCCCCCCCCCCCCCGTTAGCACCAACAGTATGTCATCTGTTCCCCCCCCCCTCCCCCCGTTAGCACCAACAGTATGTCATCAGGTCCTATCCCCCCCCCCCATTAGCACCAACAGTATGTCATCAGGTCCTATCCCCCCCCCCCCCCCCGTTAGCACCAACAGTATGTCATCAGGTCCTATCCCCCACCCCATTAGCACCAACAGTATGTCATCAGGTCCTATCCCCCCCCCCCCGTTAGCACCAACAGAATGTCATCAGGTCCTATCCCCCCCCCGTTAGCACCAACAGTATGTCATCAGTTCCCCCCCCCCCCCCCCGTTAGCACCAACAGTATGTCATCAGTTCCCCCCCCCCATTAGCAGCAACAGTATGTCATCAGTTCCTACCCCCCCCCCGTTAGCACCAACAGTATGTCATCAGTTCCTATCCCCCCCGTTAGCACCAACAGTATGTCATCAGTTCCTCCCCCCCCCGTTTAGCACCAACAGTATGTCATCAGTTCCTACCCCCCCTCCCCCCGTTAGCACCAACAGTATGTCATCAGGTGCTATTCCCCCCCGTTAGCACCAACAGTATGTCATCAGTTCCTCCCCCCCCGTTAGCACCAACAGTATGTCATCAGTTCCTCCCCCCCCATTAGCACCAACAGTATGTCATCAGTTCCTACCCCCCCCCGTTAGCACCAACAGTATGTCATCAGTTCCTACCCCCCCGTTAGCACCAACAGTATGTCATCAGTTCCTACCCCCCCCGTTAGCACCAACAGTATGTCATCAGTTCCTACCCCCCCCGTTAGCACCAACAGTATGTCATCAGCTCCCCCCCCCATTAGCACCAACAGTATGTCATCAGCTCCCCCCCTCCCCATTAACACCAACAGTATGTCATCAGTTCCTCCCCCCCCCATTAGCACCAACAGTATGTCATCAGTTCCTATCCCCCCCCGTTAGCACCAACAGTATGTCATCAGTTCCTACCCCCCCCCCGTTAGCACCAACAGTATGTCATCAGTTCCTACCCCCCCCCGTTAGCACCAACAGTATGTCATCAGTTCCTATCCCCCCCCCCGTTAGCACCAACAGTATGTCATCAGTTCCTATCCCCCCCCATTAGCACCAACAGTATGTCATCAGTTCCTATCCCCCCCCTTGTTAGCACCAACAGTATGTCATCAGCTCCCCCCCTCCCCATTAGCACCACAGTATGTCATCAGTTCCCCCCCCTCCCCGCTAAGCACCAACAGTATGTCATCAGTTCCCTCCCCCCCTCCCCCCATTAGCACCAACAGTATGTCATCAGTTCCCCCCCCCCCCCCCGTTAGCACCAACAGTATGTCATCTGTTCCCCCCCCCCTCCCCCCGTTAGCACCAACAGTATGTCATCAGGTCCTATCCCCCCCCCCATGAGCACCAACAGTATGTCATCAGGTCCTATCCCCCCCCCCGTTAGCACCAACAGTATGTCATCAGGTCCTATCCCCCCCCCCCCCATTAGCACCAACAGTATGTCATCAGGTCCTATCCCCCCCCCCCCCGTTAGCACCAACAGTATGTCATCAGGTCCTATCCCCCACCCCATTAGCACCAACAGTATGTCATCAGGTCCTATCCCCCCCCCCCCCCCCGTTAGCACCAACAGAATGTCATCAGGTCCTATCCCCCCCCCCGTTAGCACCAACAGTATGTCATCAGTTTCCCCCCCCCCCCCCCCGTTAGCACCAACAGTATGTCATCAGTTCCCCCCCCCCCCCCATTAGCAGCAACAGTATGTCATCAGTTCCTACCCCCCCCCCCCGTTAGCACCAACAGTATGTCATCAGTTCCTATCCCCCCCGTTAGCACCAACAGTATGTCATCAGTTCCTCCCCCCCCGTTTAGCACCAACAGTATGTCATCAGTTCCTACCCCCCCTCCCCCCGTTAGCACCAACAGTATGTCATCAGGTGCTATTCCCCCCCGTTAGCACCAACAGTATGTCATCAGTTCCTCCCCCCCCCGTTAGCACCAACAGTATGTCATCAGTTCCTCCCCCCCCATTAGCACCAACAGTATGTCATCAGTTCCTACCCCCCCCGTTAGCACCAACAGTATGTCATCAGTTCCTACCCCCCCGTTAGCACCAACAGTATGTCATCAGTTCCTACCCCCCCCGTTAGCACCAACAGTATGTCATCAGTTCCTACCCCCCCCCGTTAGCACCAACAGTATGTCATCAGCTCCCCCCCCCCATTAGCACCAACAGTATGTCATCAGCTCCCCCCCCTCCCCATTAACACCAACAGTATGTCATCAGTTCCTCCCCCCCATTAGCACCAACAGTATGTCATCAGTTCCTATCCCCCCCCGTTAGCACCAACAGTATGTCATCAGTTCCTACCCCCCCCCCGTTAGCACCAACAGTATGTCATCAGTTCCTACCCCCCCCGTTAGCACCAACAGTATGTCATCAGTTCCTATCCCCCCCCCCCCGTTAGCACCAACAGTATGTCATCAGTTCCTATCCCCCCCCATTAGCACCAACAGTATGTCATCAGTTCCTATCCCCCCTTGTTAGCACCAACAGTATGTCATCAGCTCCCCCCCCTCCCCATTAGCACCAACAGTATGTCATCAGTTCCCCCCCTCCCCGTTAAGCACCAACAGTATGTCATCAGTTCCCTCCCCCCTCCCCCCATTAGCACCAACAGTATGTCATCAGCTCCCCCCCCCCGTTAGCACCAACAGTATGTCATCAGTTCCCCCCCCCCTCCCCGTTAGCACCAACAGTATGTCATCAGTTCCTATCCCCCCCTCCCCCCCAGGTACTCGTGGCGAGGCCGATGCCCAGAACATCACGGTACTGGCTATGTGGATGATAGAACACCCCGGAACAGAGGAGGACGAGGATGACAGCCACTCTAGAGGACAGGGGTCAGACAGCTCCTCGTGCCCAGGGGCCACAGCCTCGGGAGGGGGTAAGAGTCTGGAGAGGAGCTACCTACACTCCCCTGGAGATATGCCCAACGCTGACTCTGCAGACATGGAGGAGGGCTTCAGTGAGAGGTACAGTAACTGAAGCTGTTGACCCTCGGGGTCAGATATGCCTGTGTCCAGTCTTCTGTTATACATAGTGTGTGCTTAGTAGTACTCCCTGACGAAGGCCATGCAACCGGAGGGTTTTAAACTTTGTTTCCATTGAACATGCCATACTTAATAAAGGCATTTTAATGAATTATATGAGGAGTGCCTTGGTCCTCTGGTCTTTTTGGTGCTTAGTAGCACTTGGATAAAACTGCTGTAGATTCAGTATTCAAAGAACACATGCAGTACAGTGTATACAGTATATATGCAGTACAGTATATATATATATATATATATGTGTATTACAGTACAGTGTATACAGTATATATGCAGTACAGTATATATGTATTACAGTACAGTATATATGCAGTACAGTATATAGGTATTACAGTATAGTATATATATATATGTATTACAGTACAGTATATATGTAGTACAGTATATATGTATTACAGTACAGTATATATGTAGTACAGTATATATGTATTACAGTACAGTATATATGTATTACAGTACAGTATATATGCAGTACAGTATATAGGTATTACAGTATAGTATATATATATATGTATTACAGTACAGTATATATGCAGTACAGTACAGTATATATGTAGTACAGTACAGTATATATATATGTATTACAGTACAGTATATATGTAGTACAGTATATATGTATTACAGTACAGTATATATATATGTATTACAGTACAGTATATATGCAGTACAGTATATATGCAGTACAGTATATATGTATTACAGTACAGTATATATGCAGTACAGTATATATGTATTACAGTACAGTATATATGTATTACAGTACAGTATATATGCAGTACAGTACAGTATATATGTAGTACAGTACAGTATATATATATGTATTACAGTACAGTATATATGTAGTACAGTATATATGTATTACAGTACAGTGTATATGTATTACAGTACAGTATATATGCAGTACAGTATATATGTATTACAGTACAGTATATATATGTATTACAGTACAGTATATATGTAGTACAGTATATGTATTACAGTACAGTATATATGTATTGCAGTACAGTATATATGTATTGCAGTACAGTATATATGTATTGCAGTACAGTATATATATATGTATGTATTACAGTACAGTATATATATGTATGTATTACAGTACAGTATATATATGTATGTATTACAGTACAGTATATATGTATTACAGTACAGTATATATATGTATGTATTACAGTACAGTATATATATGTATGTATTACAGTACAGTATGTATATATATATATATATATATATATGTATTACAGTACAGTGTATATATATGTATTACAGTACAGTATATATGTATATATATTACAGTACAGTATATATGTATATATTACAGTACAGTATATATGTATTACAGTACAGTATATATATATATGTATTACAGTACAGTATATATATATATATATATAATATATATGTATTACAGTACGTCCTGCTACAGAGCTGAAAGAGTCTGTTTGCTATTGAAGTACTAGTTGTCATTGAAACCGATATTAGATCATCTCTTTCCATGTTTGTGATTTGTGTGAGGGCTGTGTTTGTGTGTCCCTGCAGTCCAGAGGGGCTGGACCAGGACAGTGCCTCTGCCTCCGCTGGTCCAACCCCTAGAGGGCGCTCTGCTGTCAGCAGGAAACACCGCTTTGACCTGGCTGCTAGGACACTGCTGGCCCGCGCTGGTGAGACTCTGTCTCTGTCTCTCTCTCTGTATCTTTGTCTCTCTCTCTCTCTCTCTCTCTTTCTCTGTCTCTGTCTCTCTCTCTCCCTATCTCTGTCTCTCTCCCTCTGCCTCTGTTTCTCTCTGTGTCTCTCTCTCTGTCTCTCTGTCTCTCTCTGTCTCTCTCTGTCTCTCTCTCTGTCTCTCTGTGTGTGTCTCTCTCTCTCTTTCTCTCTGTCTCGCGCCCTCTGTCTCACTCTGGTGAGACCTCTCTCTGTCTGTCTCTGTCTCTCTCTCTGTCTGTCTCTGTCTCTCTCTCTGTCTCTCTGTCTCTCTCTGTCTCTTTCTGTGTGTCTCTCTCTCTCTCTCTCTCTCTCTCTCTCTCTCTCTCTCTCTCTCTCTCTCTCTCTCTCTCTCTCTCTCTCTGTCTCTCTCGCTCTCTCTCTAGCTTCATTTTAAATAGGGAGCCAATTTGCAGCAGACATATAGTGAGCAATATGTTTGGAACATCAACTATGGTGTGGTGATAATATGGTATGGTGGTAATATGGTATGGTGATATATGGTATGGTGATAATATGGTATGGTGATAATATGGTATGGTGAGGTCTCTCAGTATGGTGATAATATGGTATGGTGAGGTCTCTCAGTATGGTGATAATATGGTATGGTGATAATATGGTATGGTGAGGTCCCTCACTATGGTGATAATATGGTATGGTGAAGTCCCTCAGTATGGTGATAATATGGTATGGTGATAATATGGTATGGTGATAATATGGTATGGTGATAATATGGTATGGTGATGTCTCTCAGTATGGTGATGATATGGTATGGTGATAATATGGTATGGTGATGTCTCTCAGTATGGTGATAATATGGTATGGTGATGTCTCTCAGTATGGTGATGATATGGTATGGTGATAATATGGTATGGTGAGGTCTCTCAGTATGGTGATAATATGGTATGGTGAGGTCTCTCAGTATGGTGATAATATGGTATGGTGAGGTCTCTCAGTATGGTGATAATATGGTATGGTGAGGTCTCTCTGTATGGTGATAATATGGTGTGGTGAGGTCTCTCAGTATGGTGATAATATGGTGTGGTGAGGTCTCTCAGTATGGTGATAATATGGTATGGTGAGGTCTCTCAGTATGGTGATAATATGGTATGGTGATAATATGGTATGGTGATAATATGGTATGGTGATGTCTCTCAGTATGGTGATGATATGGTATGGTGATAATATGGTATGGTGATGTCTCTCAGTATGGTGATAATATGGTATGGTGGTAATATGGTATGTTGATAATATGGTATGGTGAGGTCTCTCAGTATGGTGATAATATGGTATGGTGAGGTCTCTCAGTATGGTGATAATATGGTATGGTGAGGTCTCTCAGTATGGTGATAATATGGTATGGTGAGGTCTCTCAGTATGGTGATAATATGGTATGGTGATGTCTCTCAGTATGGTGATAATATGGTGTGGTGAGGTCTCTCAGTATGGTGATAATATGGTATGGTGAGGTCTCTCAGTATGTTGATCATATGGTATGGTGATAATATGGTA
>NW_022265909.1:138060-150560 GCF_002021735.2 Oncorhynchus kisutch
CTGTCTCCGTGTCCCCTCCCTGTCTCCATGTCCCCTCCCTCCCCTCCCTGTCTCCGTGTCCCCTCCCTCTCCTCCCTGTCTCCGTGTCCCTCCCTGTCTCCGTGTCCCCTCCCTGTCTCCGTGTCCCCTCCCTCTCCTCCCTGTCTCCGTGTCCCCTCCCTGTCTCCGTGTCCCCTCCCTCCCTGTCCCCTGGCAGCATGTGTGTGAGACAGAGGAACGAGACGAGGTGGTAGTGTGTGAGTTGTGTGAGGCTAGCGTTGCCAACTTCAACCAGCACATGAAGAAGAGCCACCCTGGCTGCGGGCGCAGCGCCAACCGGCAGGGTTACCGGAGCAACGGCTCCTACGTAGACGGGTGGTTCGGAGGGGAGTGCGGCAGCGGCAACCCCTACTACCTCCTCTGTGGTAGCTGTCGGGACAAACACCTGGCGGTTAAGAGTAAAACCACAGTCCCCGTGACGGAGAGGTCAGTGGGGGACAGAAGGTGACGCGCCAGATTTTTTTAAATTACAGACATGTGACTCTCGTGTTGTACAACTGAAACTTAAGATTCGATACACACTGTGTAACAGTGACAAGATGACGTTGTGATCACTAACACGTGTCTTGGTCCATGTTCAGATATAAAGGACTGGCCCCGGACCTCTTGGGAAAGCAGGACAGTGTCTATGAAGGTACCGGTTTTGCTTAAACATGATGATTCACTTGTTCCAGGGATTCTTATCCCTTATCATATGAATGACTGGTTCCACTGTAGCTTTATGGCTGATAGTATGACTGGTTCCACTGTAGCTTTATGGCTGATAGTATGACTGGTTCCACTGTAGCTTTATGGCTGATAGTATGACTGGTTCCACTGTAGCTTTATGGCTGATAGTATGACTGGTCCACTGTAGCTTTATGGCTGATAGTATGACTGGTTCCACTGTAGCTTTATGCCTGATAGTATGACTGGTTCCACTGTAGCTTTATGGCTGATAGTATGACTGGTCCACTGTAGCTTTATGGCTGATAGTATGACTGGTTCCACTGTAGCTTTATGGCTGATAGTATGACTGGTTCCACTGTCGCTTTATGGCTGATAGTATGACTGGTTCCACTGTAGCTTTATGGCTGATAGTATGACTGGTCCACTGTAGCTTTATGGCTGATAGTATGACTGGTTCCACTGTAGCTTTATGGCTGATAGTATGACTGGTTCCACTGTAGCTTTATGGCTGATAGTATGACTGGTTCCACTGTAGCTTTATGGCTGATAGTATGACTGGTCCACTGTAGCTTTATGGCTGATAGTATGACTGGTTCCACTGTAGCTTTATGGCTGATAGTATGACTGGTTCCACTGTAGCTTTATGGCTGATAGTATGACTGGTTCCACTGTAGCTTTATGGCTGATAGTATGACTGGTTCCACTGTAGCTTTATGGCTGATAGTATGACTGGTTCCACTGTAGCTTTATGGCTGATAGTATGACTGGTTCCACTGTAGCTTTATGGCTGATAGTATGACTGGTTCCACTGTAGCTTTATGGCTGATAGTATGACTGGTCCACTGTAGCTTTATGGCTGATAGTATGACTGGTTCCACTGTAGCTTTATGGCTGATAGTATGACTGGTTCCACTGTAGCTTTATGGCTGATAGTATGACTGGTTCCACTGTAGCTTTATGGCTGATAGTATGACTGGTTCCACTGTAGCTTTATGGCTGATAGTATGACTGGTTCCACTGTAGCTTTATGGCTGATAGTATGACTGGTTCCACTGTAGCTTTATGGCTGATAGTATGACTGGTTCCACTGTAGCTTTATGGCTGATAGTATGACTGGTTCCACTGTAGCTTTATGGCTAATAGTATGACTGGTTCACTGTAGCTTTATGGCTGATAGTATGACTGGTCCACTATAGCTTTATGGCTGATAGTATGACTGTTATTCTCTATAACCACGTGGCTGATAGTATGGCTGTGTTATTCTCTATAACCACATGCCTGATAGTATGACTGTTATTCTCTATAACCACGTGGCTGATAGTATGACTGTTATTCTCTATAACCACGTGGCTGATAGTATGGCTGTGTTATTCTCGATAACCACGTGGCTGATAGTATGACTGTTATTCTCTATAACCACGTGGCTGATAGTATGACTGTTATTCTCTATAACCACGTGGCTGATAGTATGGCTGTTATTCTCTATAACCACGTGGCTGATAGTATGACTGGTTCCACTGTAGCTTTATGGCTGATAGTATGACTGGTTCCACTGTAGCTTTATGGCTGATAGTATGACTGGTTCCACTGTAGCTTTATGGCTGATAGTATGACTGGTTCCACTGTAGCTTTATGGCTGATAGTATGACTGGTTCCACTGTAGCTTTATGGCTGATAGTATGACTGGTTCCACTGTAGCTTTATGGCTGATAGTATGACTGGTTCCACTGTAGCTTTATGGCTAATAGTATGACTGGTTCACTGTAGCTTTATGGCTGATAGTATGACTGGTCCACTATAGCTTTATGGCTGATAGTATGACTGTTATTCTCTATAACCACGTGGCTGATAGTATGGCTGTGTTATTCTCTATAACCACATGCCTGATAGTATGACTGTTATTCTCTATAACCACGTGGCTGATAGTATGACTGTTATTCTCTATAACCACGTGGCTGATAGTATGGCTGTGTTATTCTCGATAACCACGTGGCTGATAGTATGACTGTTATTCTCTATAACCACGTGGCTGATAGTATGACTGTTATTCTCTATAACCACGTGGCTGATAGTATGGCTGTTATTCTCTATAACCACGTGGCTGATAGTATGGCTGTTATTCTCTATAACCATGTGGCTGATAGTAGGACTGTTATTCTCTATAACCACATGGCTGATAGTATGACTGTTATTCTCTAACCACGTGGCTGATAGTATGGCTGTGTTATTCACTATAACCACGTGGCTGATAGTATGACTGTTATTCTCTATAACCACGTGGCTGATAGTATGACTGTTATTCTCTATAACCACATGGCTGATAGTATGACTGTTATTCTCTATAACCACGTGGCTGATAGTATGACTGTTATTCTCTGTAACCACGTGGCTGATAGTATGGCTGTTATTCTCTATAACCACGTGGCTGATAGTATGACTGTTATTCTCTATAACCACGTGGCTGATAGTATGGCTGTGTTATTCTCTATAACCACATGCCTGATAGTATGACTGTTATTCTCTATAACCACGTGGCTGATAGTATGACTGTTATTCTCTATAACCACGTGGCTGATAGTATGGCTGTGTTATTCTCGATAACCACGTGGCTGATAGTATGACTGTTATTCTCTATAACCACGTGGCTGATAGTATGACTGTTATTCTCTATAACCACGTGGCTGATAGTATGGCTGTTATTCTCTATAACCACGTGGCTGATAGTATGGCTGTTATTCTCTATAACCACATGGCTGATAGTATGACTGTTATTCTCTAACCACGCGGCTGATAGTATGACTGTTATTCTCTATAACCACGTGGCTGATAGTAGGACTGTTATTCTCTATAACCACGTGGCTGATAGTATGACTGTTATTCTCTATAACCACGTGGCTGATAGTATGGCTGTTATTCTCTGTAACCCTTACAGAGGAATGGGACATGCTGGATGTTGATGAGGATGAGAGGTTAACTGGGGACGAGGAGTTTGAGCTGCTGGCGGGACCGTTGGGTCTGAGCGAGCGCCGGGTCGTCCCAGAGGCCGTCCAGTTCCCCGACAGTGACCCCCTGGGAGCGTCCGTAGCCATGGTGACCGCCACCAACAGTATGGAGGAGACTCTGCTGCAGATAGGTGAGGGGCTGAAAAACACACCCACACCCACACAGAGATGTGTCTGGTCCTCTCTGTAATGTGGGTGGTTCAGATGTGTCTGGTCCTCTCTGTAATGTGGGTGGTTCAGATGTGTCTGGTCCTCTCTGTAATGTGGGTGGTTCAGATGTGTCTGGTCCTCTCTGTAATGTGGGTGGTTCAGATGTGTCTGGTCCTCTCTGTAATGTGGGTGGTTCAGTTGTGTCTGGTCCTCTCTGTAATGTGGGTGGTTCAGATGTGTCTGGTCCTCTCTGTAATGTGGGTGGTTCAGATGTGTCCGGTCCTCTCTGTAATGTGGGTGGTTCAGATGTGTCTGGTCCTCTCTGTAATGTGGGTGGTTCAGATGTGTCTGGTCCTCTCTGTAATGTGGGTGGTTCAGATGTGTCTGGTCCTCTCTGTAATGTGGGTGGTTCAGATGTGTCTGGTCCTCTCTGTAATGTGGGTGGGTGAGATGTGTCCGGTCCTCTCTGTAATGTGGGTGAGTTGTGTCTGGTCCTCTCTGTAATGTGGGTGGGTGAGATGTGTCTGGTCCTCTCTGTAATGTGGGTGGTTCAGATGTGTCTGGTCCTCTCTGTAATGTGGGTGGTTCAGTTGTGTCTGGTCCTCTCTGTAATGTGGGTGGTTCAGATGTGTCTGGTCCTCTCTGTAATGTGGGTGGTTCAGATGTGTCCGGTCCTCTCTGTAATGTGGGTGGTTCAGATGTGTCTGGTCCTCTCTGTAATGTGGGTGAGATGTGTCTGGTCCTCTCTGTAATGTGGGTGGTTCAGATGTGTCCGGTCCTCTCTGTAATGTGGGTGAGATGTGTCCGGTCCTCTCTGTGATGTGGGTGGTTCAGTGATCACCTGTTATATGTCCATTTCATGGGGTTGTAATTCTACATTGTGCGCCAGCTTCAGCACGTGTCTGCGTGTGTTTCCCAGGCTGCCAGGGCGCGGTGGAGAACAGCTCCTCCGGCAGGGTGACTCTGGGGGAGCAGGCCGCAGCGCTGGAGAACCCCCACGACAGGGTCATGGCTCTGAGGAGAGTGACCTCTGCAGCGCAGGTCCTCCTGGCCAGGACCATGGTGATGAGAGCCCTGTCTCTACTCTCTGTCAGGTGGGTCTGTCTGTAGACTAGGTGTAGACGAGGTGTAGACCTGTGTGTAGACTAGGTGTAGACTAGGTATAGACTAGGTGTAGACGAGGTGTAGACTAGGTGTAGACGAGGTGTAGACCTGTGTGTAGACTAGGTGTAGACTAGGTATAGACTAGGTGTAGACGAGGTATAGACTAGGTGTAGACTAGGTGTAGACTAGGTGTAGACTAGGTGTAGACTAGGTTTAGACTAGGTATAGACTAAGTGTAGACTAGGTGTAGACTAGGTGTAGACGAAGTGTAGACGAGGTGTAGACTAGGTGTAGACGAAGTGTAGACGAGGTGTAGACGAGGTGTAGACGAGGTGTAGACTAGGTATAGACTAGGTGTAGACGAAGTGTAGACGAGGTGTAGACTAGGTGCAGACTAGGTGTAGGACTAGGTGCAGACTAGGTGTAGGACTGTGTAGACTAGGTATAGACTAGGTGTAGACTAGGTGTAGACTAGGTGTAGACTAGGTATAGACTAGGTGTAGACTAGGTGTAGACTAGGTATAGACTAGGTGTAGACTAGGTGTAGACTAGGAGGTGTGGACTAGGTGCAGACTAGGTGCAGACCTGTGTAGACTAGGTGTAGACTAGGTGTAGGACTAGGTGCAGACTAGGTGTAGGACTAGGTGTAGACTAGGTGTAGGACTAGGTGCAGACTAGGTGTAGGACTGTGTAGACTAGGTGTAGACTAGGTGTAGGACTAGGTGCAGACTAGGTGTAGGACTGTGTAGACTAGGTGTAGACTTGGTGTAGACTAGAGGTAGACTAGGTGTAGACTAGGTTTAGGACTGTGTGTAGGACTGTGTTTAGACTAGGTGTAGGACTAGGTGTAGGACTGGTTGTAGGCTAGGTGTAGACTAGTGGTAGGACTGTGTGTAGACTAGGTGTAGGACTGTGTGTAGACTAGGTGTAGGACTGTGTGTAGACTAGGTGTAGGACTGTGTGTAGGACTGTGTAGACTAGGTGTAGGACTGGTTGTAGGCTAGGTGTAGGACTGTGTGTAGACTATGTGTAGGACTGTGTAGACTAGGTGTAGGACTGGTTGTAGGCTAGGTGTAGGACTGTGTAGACTGGTTGTAGGCTATGTGTAGGACTGTGTGTAGACTAGGTGTAGACTGTGTTTAGACTAGGTGTAGGACTGTGTTTAGACTAGGTGTAGGACTGTGTAGACTAGGTGTAGGACTGGTGGTAGGCTAGGTGTAGACTAGGTGTAGGACTGTGTGTAGACTAGGTATAGGACTGTGTGTAGACTAGGTGTAGGACTGTGTGTAGACTAGGTGTAGGACTGTGTGTAGACTAGGTGTAGGACTGTGTTTAGACTAGGTGTAGGACTGTGTGTAGACTATGTGTAGGACTGTGTGTAGACTAGGTGTAGGACTGTGTGTAGGACTGGATAATGTGTTGGTCTTTGTCTCTCTCTCTCTCTCTCTCTCTCTCTGTTCTCTCTGTCTCTCTTTGTCTCTGGCTGTCTCTCTGTCTCCCTGGTGTCTTTCCGTCTGTCTCTCTCTGTCTCGTTGGTGTCTCTCTCAGTCTCAATCTCTCTCCATTCATCTCATGTTCCACTGTGTTTAGTTGGTGTCAGTGTATAAGGGTGAACTGCATTGCAACTACTATATGTTTATGAGTATGGCCTTCTCTCCCTCCCCTCCCCTCTCTCCCTCCCCTCTCTCCCTCCCTCCCTCCTCTCTCTCTCTCCCTCCCCTCCTCTCTCTCTCTCCCTCCCCCCTCTCTCTCCCTCCCCTCTCTCCCTCCCCTCTCTTTCCCCTCCTCTCCCTCCCCTCTCTCCCTCCCTCCCTCCTCTCTCTCTCTCCCTCCCCTCCTCTCTCTCTCTCCCCTCTCTCCCTCCCCTCCCCTCTCTCCCTCCCCTCTCTTTCCCCTCCTCTCCCTCCCTCTCTCCCTCCCTCCCTCCTCTCTCTCTCTCCCTCCCCTCCTCTCTCTCTCTCCCTCCCCCTCTCTCTCCTCCCCTCTCTCCCTCCTCTCTCTCCCTCCCCCTCTCTCTCCCTCCCCCCTCTCTCCCCTCCTCTCTCTCCCTCTCTCTCCCCCTTTCTCTCTCTCTCTCTCCCCTCCCTCCCTCCCCTCTCTCTCCCCTCCTCTCTCTCCCTCCCCTCTCTCTCCCCTCCTCTCTCTCCCTCCCTCCCTCCCCTCTCTCTCCCTTTCCCTCTCTCTCAGTGGTTCTAGCTGCAGCCTGGCAGCAGGGTTGGAGTCTCTGGGTCTGACAGACATCAGGACCCTGGTCAGACTGATGTGTCTGGCTGCAGCGGGGCGAGCCGGCCTCTCCACCAGCCCCACATCTGGATCAGGGGCCTCAGAGCGGCCCCGGGGGGCCACCAAGGCCAGCAAACCTATCTCCTGTCTGGCCTATCTCAGTACGGCTGTGGGTTGTCTGGCCTCCAACAGTCCCAACGCTGCCAAGCTGCTGGTCCAGCTCTGCACACAGGTAACAACAGATACACAACTCAGACTCACACAAAGATAATAGACTGGAAGAGAAACAGGAAGTGACCAGTTCTCTACTTCACTCAACGACTTTCAAAAAGACAGGAAGTTCAAATCAACACAACCTTAGTTCAGCACCACAGTTATGCAATACTTAACTTGACCTATACATATTTCCCAGAGTGCCTTAGCTTTCGAGTGAATTGTAGTTACCAGCCATGACTGTATTTGTTATTGACAGAGACAGAGATTGTTGCAGTCATTGTTTTTTGTTGTCCTGTGGGTTTCCCCGAGCCAGATCATTTAAAATAAAAATGTTCAACACAATACAACAAGTATTTAACAAGGCCTTAATTTGAGGGCCTAGTTTGACACCAATACAGTAGTAGCCTGAATGAAACTCTAGTTTTCAGGTCTGCAAATCACATTATGATGGTTGGCAAAGTGCTGTGTAATTCCTATCAGAATCCAGCCAGAGTGAAGATAAGAGAGAGACGACCTAAACCATCCAAACTGGAACAACCATTTCAGTAATGGATGCAATTAACTACAAAAGTAACAGATCGGATTAGTTGATCTGGCGCAGGACGCGGACCCCACTTCACCATTGTCTTAGTCCGCCTTATTGTCCCCCCTCTCAATGACCCCACTGGACAGAGGGGCAGCTCGGGACAGAGGGGCAGCTCGGGACAGAGGGGCAGAAGCTCTGGACAGAGGGGCAGAAGCTCTGGACAGAGGGGCAGAAGCTCTGGACAGAGGGGCAGAAGCTCTGGCGCCTCAGACTCCGGCAGCGGCGCCGGACAGGCGGGAGACTCCGGCAGCGGCGCCGGACAGGCGGGAGACTCCGGCAGCAGCGCCGGACAGGCGGGAGACTCCGGCAGCAGCGCCGGACAGGCGGGAGACTCCGGCAGCAGCGCCGGACAGGCGGGAGACTCCGGCAGCAGCGCCGGACAGGCGGGAGACTCCGGCAGCAGCGCCGGACAGGCGGGAGGCTCCGGACAGGCGGGAGGCTCCGGCAGCGGCGCCGGACAGGCGGGAGACTCCGGCAGCAGCGCCGGACAGGCGGGACCACCTGCAGGGAGGAGACGGAGAGACAGCCTGGTGCGTGGGGCTGCCACAGGAACCACCAGGCTGGGGAGACCTTCAGGAGGCTTGGTGTTAGGAGGAGGCACCTGAAGGACCGGGCTGTGGGGGAGCACTGGAGCTCTGGTGCGCAACCTTGGCACCACTTCCCCAGGCTGGACAACTACTCTAGCCCGGACCCTCCAGAGTGCAGGCACAGGTTGAACCAGGCTGTGGATAAGCACGGGAGATCTAGTGCTCACTACACGCACCTCTCCCCTAGGCTCCACTCCCACATTTGCCCGGCACGAGCGGAGCACAGGCAGAGGACGCACTGCACCCTCCCAGCGCCCCGGAGACACAGCACGCAGAGCCGGCGCAGGATAACCTGGACCAAAACTGCGTACCGGCGACCAGACCCGCTGAGCAGGCACCATACGCCCTGGCTCAATGCCCACACTCGCATGGCACTTTCGGGGGGCTGCCCTATAGCGCACCGGGCTATGGACACGCACTGGCGACACCGTGCGCTTAACCGCATAACACGGTGCCTGACCAGTAATGCGCTGCTTATCATAAGCACGAGGAGTGAGCTCAGGTCTGCTACCTGGCTTAGTACCACACCTCGTCTGCCCCCCCCCAAAAATGTTTTGGGGCTGCCTCTCGTACCTGTCGCACTGCCGTGCTGGCTTCGCCAACCTCATCCTCCTGTAACCCTCCTTGCACTGCTCCATTGAATCCCAGGCGGGCTCCGGCACTCTCCCTGGGTCGACCGCCCACCTGTCTATCTCCTCCCAAGTTGTGTAGTCCTGTGATGCTGGCAGCTGTTGCTGTCGTCGCTGCTGTTTACCACGCCGCTTGGTCCGAGTTGGGTGGGTGATTCTGTAATGGTTTTCTTCATCTGAAGGAGAGGCGGACCAAAGCGCAGCGTGGTGGTTATTCATATTCTTTAATTTATAAAGAAACTACACATGAGATAACTAACAAAAACAACAAATGTGAGAAAACCTAAAACAGTCCCATCTGGTGCAAAACACAAAGACAGGAACAATCACCCACAAACACACAGTGAAACCCAGGCTACCTAAGTATGATTCTCAATCAGAGACAACTAATGACACCTGCCTCTGATTGAGAACCATACTAGGCCGAAACATAGAAAACCCCAAATCATAGAAAATCAAACATAGACTGCCCACCCAACTCACGCCCTGACCATACTAACTAAATACAAAACACGGGAAATAAAGGTCAGAACGTGACAATTTAGTACTGGTTATAAACACCAACACTGGGGTTATTTTAGACCAATTAGAGTTAATTTAATACTGGTTATTTTAATAAAATTTAAAAAAATGCCGGTTTTTAATACAGCCGGTGTAGAATACAGCCGGTGTAGAATACAGCCGGTGTAGAATACAGCCGGTGTAGAATACAGCCGGTGTTTAATACAGCCAGTGTAGAATACAGCCGGTGTTTAATACAGCCGGTGTAGAATACAGCCGGTGTTTAATACAGCCGGTGTTTAATACAGCCGGTGTAGAATACAGCCGGTGTTTAATACAGCCGGTGTTTAATACAGCCGGTGTAGAATACAGCCGGTGTTTAATACAGCCGGTGTAGAATACAGCCGGTGTTTAATACAGCCGGTGTTTAATACAGCCGGTGTAGAATACAGCCGGTGTTTAATACAGCCGGTGTTTAATACAGCCGGTGTAGAATACAGCCGGTGTTTAATACAGCCGGTGTAGAATACAGCCGGTGTTTAATACAGCCGGTATAGAATACAGCCGGTGTAACTCTTGAGCCACTGACTTCCTTCCATCTCTCCACCAATACTCACCACTGTCTCCTCTAGCAAACGGCTGGTCCTCATTAACTTCCACTAATACTCATCACTGTCTCCTCATCTATCTGTCTCTAGAACCTGTATATCTATCTGTCTCTGGAACCTGTATATCTATCTGTCTCTAGAACCAGTATATCTATCTGTCTCTAGAACCTGTATATCTATCTGTCTCTAGAACCTGTATATCTATCTGTCTCTAGAACCAGTATATCTATCTGTCTCTAGAACCTGATCTAGCGTGTTAGGGTTCCTCTGACTGATCTATAATCTGTATATCTATCCGTCTCTAGAACCTGATCTAGCGTGTTAGGGTTCCTCTGACTGATCTAGAACCTGTATATCTACCCGTCTCTAGAACCTGATCTCCGCGGCAACGGGGATGAACCTGACCACGGTAGACGACCCCGTCCAGAGGAAGTTCCTCCCTAGCTTCCTGAGGGGCGTGGCCGAGGAGAACAAGCTAGTGACGTCACCCAATTTCGTGGTCACCCAGGCCCTCGTGGCCCTACTCGCTGATAAAGGGGCCCGGCTCAGACCCAACTATGACAAGGCTGACGCGGAGAAGAGAGGTTCGTGAGACCTGTAGTCGGCCTCTGTGGTCCTCGGAGATTTCTAGACGTTGCGATACTGTCACACGTTGTCTGTCGTCGACATGTCGTTATGCGGCGCCGTCACAATTCAATAGAGTTTTTGTAACTGACTAGGTCCGTTTTGTTTGTAAAATTGCATTATGGGATGAACAAAGATATTTCTCAGCTCATTTAGAATGTTTAAGTTAAGAAATGGTTGAAGCGGGGGGGGGGGGGGGGGGGCAGTGATTATAGATTTGTAGTCGCCTCGTATTTTCAGATTGTCTGCACGGGATGACAGTACATACAGACATGTAGCTACTAGCTGTTGTTAGCAGTTTGCGCTAGCCTCCACAGTGCCCGTGCTAGTTGTCATTATCACTGTAGTGTTTTGGACCATTCATTATGTTATGTTATAATTTACATCCTCTCATCTCCCCCCCCCCCCCAAAAAAAACCCTCACTCATCGTTCCTTCTTCCACCCCCTTTTTGTTTTCGTTCCAGCAGGTTTAATTGCACATTTGTATACCCATCCTTCCTATCATCCCACTGCTGTAGGACCTCTGGAGCTGGCCAACGCGCTGGCTGCTTGCTGCCTGTCTTCTCGTCTGTCCTCGGGACACCGGCAGTGGGCCGCTCAGCAGCTGGTCCGCACGCTGGCCGCTCACGACAGAGACAACCAGAGCCGGCCGCAAACCTTTGCCGACATGGCGGGTGACCTGCGCAAGTGCTCTTCTGTGAAGTTGGAGGCTCACCAGAGCAGGGTGAGTACTGGAGGGGTTATGGGTAGAGGGTTAGGGTAGAGGGTTAGGGTGAGTACTGGAGGGGTTATGGGTAGAGGGTTAGGGTAGAGGGTTAGGGTGAGTACTGGAGGGGTTATGGGTAGAGGGTTAGGGTGAGTACTGGAGGGGTTAGGGTAGAGGGTTAGGGTAGAGGGTTAGGGTGAGTACTGGAGGGGTTATGGGTAGAGGGTTAGGGTGAGTACTGGAGGGGTTATGGGTAGAGGGTTAGGGTAGAGGTTTAGGGTGAGTACTGGAGGGGTTATGGGTAGAGGATTATGGTAGAGGGTTAGGGTGAGTACTGGAGGGGTTATGGGTAGAGGGTTAGGGTGAGTAGGGGTTAGGGTGAGTACTGGAGGGGTTAGGGTAGAGGGTTAGGGTGAGTAGGGTAGGGGTAGGGGTAGAGGGTTAGGGTGAGTAGGGGTAGAGGGTTAGGGTGAGTAGGGGTAGAGGGTTAGGGGTAGAGGGTTAGGGTGGAGGGTTAAGGTGGAGGGTTAGGGTAGAGGGTTAGGGTGGAGGGTTAGGGTAGACGGTCAGGGTGGAGGGTTAGGGTGAGTAGGGGTAGAGGGTTAGGGTGAGTAGGGGTAGAGGGTTAGGGTGGAGGGTTAGGGTAAAGGGGTAGAGGGTTAGGGTGGAGGGTTAGGGTGGAGGGTTAGGGTAGAGGGTCAGGGTGGAGGGTCAGGGTGGAGGGTTAGGGTAGAGGGTTAGGGTAGAGGGTTAGGGTGAGTAGGGGTAGAGGGTTAGGGTGAGTAGGGGTAGAGGGTTAGGGTAGAGGGTTAGGGGTAGAGGGTTAGGGTGGAGGGTCAGGGTGGAGGGTCAGGG
>NW_022265909.1:155560-158060 GCF_002021735.2 Oncorhynchus kisutch
AATCTATCTGACCCTGTGGTTTCTATCTGACCCTGTGGTTTCTATCTGACCCTGTGGTTTCTATTAGAATCTATCTGACCCTGTGGCTTCTATTAGAATCTATCTGACCCTGTGGTTTCTATCTGACCCTGTGGTTTCTATCTGACCCTGTGGTTTCTATTAGAATCTATCTGACCCTGTGGTTTCTATTAGAATCTATCTGACCCTGTGGTTTCTATCTGACCCTGTGGTTTCTATTAGAATCTATCTGACCCTGTGGTTTCTATTAGAATCTATCTGACCCTGTGGTTTCTATCTGACCCTGAGGTTTCTATTAGAATCTATCTGACCCTTTGGTTTCTATTAGAATCTATCTGACCCTGTGGTTTCTATTATAATCTATCTGACCCTGTGGTTTCTATTAGAATCTATCTGACCCTGTGGTTTCTATTAGAATCTATCTGACCCTGTGGTTTCTATCTGACCCTGTGGTTTCTATCTGACCCTGTGGTTTCTATTAGAATCTATCTGACCCTGTGGTTTCTATTAGAATCTATCTGACCCTGTGGTTTCTATCTGACCCTGTGGTTTCTATTAGAATCTATCTGACCCTGTGGTTTCTATTAGAATCTATCTGACCCTGTGGTTTCTATCTGACCCTGTGGTTTCTATTAGTATCTATCTGACCTGTAAACCTTTCCACTCTGACCCCCTCCACCAGGTGGTAAAGGTCTTCTGGACGTGCAGCCCCACTGGGTGTCAGCTCTGGCCTGGCCGGAGGGAGAAGCCGTGTCCCTGTGGTGCGGGGAACCCAAAGATGTGTTGCTGGTAGGACGTATGGATGGATCCCTGGGCCTTATAGAGGTCCACGATGCCTGCACCATGCGGCGCACCGAGCTGGAGCACTGCTACCGGAAAGATGGTACGTAGTCTGGAGGCTGGGCTGGCATGGGGCGGCAGGTAGACTAGTGGTTAGAGTGGAGGGGCGGCAGGTAGACTAGTGGTTAGAGTGGAGGGGCGGCAGATAGCCTAGTGGTTAGAGTGGAGGGGCGGCAGGGTAGCCTAGTGGTTAGAGTGGAGGGGCGGCAGGTAGACTAGTGGTTAGAGTGGAGGGGCGGCAGGTAGACTAGTGGTTAGAGTGGAGGGGCGGCAGGTAGCCTAGTGGTTAGAGTGGAGGGGCGGCAGGGTAGCCTAGTGGTTAGAGTGGAGCGGCGGCAGGGTAGCCTAGTGGTTAGAGTGGAGGGGCGGCAGGTAGACTAGTGGTTAGAGTGGAGGGGCGGCAGGTAGCCTAGTGGTTAGAGTGGAGGGGCGGCAGGGTAGACTAGTGGTTAGAGTGGAGGGGCGGCAGGGTAGACTAGTGGTTAGAGTGGAGGGGCGGCAGGGTAGCCTAGTTGTTAGAGCGTTGGACTAGTAACCGGAAGGTTGCAAGTTCAAATCCCTGAGCTGACAAGGTACAAATCTGTTGTTCTGCCCCTGAACAAGGCAGTTAACCCACTGTTCCTGGGCCGTCATTGAAAAGAAGAATTTGTTCTTAACTGACTTGAGGTTAAGAATAGAGAATAGAGGTTAAATAGAGGTTAAAAAATAATAATAATTTAATGTCCCCAGATTTCACAAGTCTGTGTCTCTTGTGTGTCGTTGATCCTATGATTTTTTCTTACTTCCAGGATTTACTCTTTAAGACACTGATCTGAAGTCGTGTTGATTTGTGACTCTCCCGATTTAGACTTCTGACCGTTTGATATATTTTTTTCGTGCGCGCGACGGCGGTTTTACGTAGGTGTTCCGTGACCTGAAGTCTGTTGTTTTTCTGTTGTAGTGTCAGTGATCCACATCGCCTGGTACAGTGAGGACAGGCCGTTCGCCGTGGGCTACGCTGACGGCAAGCTGCTGATTGGCACCAAAGAGCCTCTGGAGAAAGGAGCGGTCGTGGTCATCGATGCCCATAAGGTCACCACTATCTCTATATAATAATATCACATTATATTATATCACATTATATTATATCACATTATATTATATTATATCACATTATATTATATTATATCACATTATATTATAATATAATCCTCCTGTGTATCTCCTATAGCACTGGGTCATTAGATATCTTCATGTTTTTAGTCTCTGTCTCCTCCTGTGTATCTCCTATAGCACTGGGTCACTAGATATCTTCATGTTTCTAGTCTCTGTCTCCTCCTGTGTATCTCCTATAGCACTGGGTCACTAGATATCTTCATGTTTCTAGTCTCTGTCTCCTCCTGTGTATCTCCTATAGTTATTATTATTGTTATTATTAGTAGCAGTAGTATTATTAGCGGCTGTAGTATTATTTTCAGTATTAGTCGTAGTAGTATTAGTAGTACTAGTAGCAGTGGTAGTAGTAGTTTTATTAGTAGTATTATTATTAGTAGTAGTAGTACTATTATTATTAGTAGTAGTTTCATTAGTAGTAGTAGTATTATTAGTAGTAGTAGTAGTACTATTATTATTAGTAGTAGTTTCATTAGTAGTAGTAGTATTA
>NW_022265909.1:163060-175560 GCF_002021735.2 Oncorhynchus kisutch
GTAGAGGTGTCTGCCTAACCACTGGTTCTGGGTCAGATATTGTTTAGCCCTGCTAATGGGGACAAGGTTGGAATTAGGATTAGGCTAGATCTGTTAGAGGGGGGGAACACTTCTACCCCCATCATCTGTACAAGATCTAATTTGATCGGTTGTATCGGTTTGATTTGATCGGTTGTATCGGTTTGATTTGATCGGTTGTATTGGTTTGATTTGATTGGTTGTATTGGTCTGATTTGATTGGTTGTATTGGTTTGATTTGATCGGTTGTGTTGGTTTGATTTGATCGGTTGTGTTGGTTTGATTTGATCGGTTGTATTGGTTTGATTTGATCGGTTGTATTGGTTTGATTTGATCGGTTGTATTGATCTAATTTGATCGGTTGTATTGGTTTGATTTGATCGGTTGTGTTGGTTTGATTTGATCGGTTGTATTGGTTTGATTTGATTGGTTGCGTCAGGTACAGTTTTTCAAAGGGTTCTCTTTCCTCCCTACCCTATTCTGTGTGTGTGTGTGTGTGTGTGTGTGTGTGTGTGTGTGTGTGTGTGTGTGTGTGTGTGTGTGTGTGTGTGTGTGTGTGTGTGTGTGTCTGTGTGTGTGTGTGTGTGCGGCATGTCCCAGCAGCAGCAGAGTTCCAGCAGGCGTGTGGAGGGTGCGGTGTGTGTGTTCCAGCTGAAGGGTCATATCACCCCGGTGAGGACAGTAGTCTTCAGCCCTGACGGCCTGGCCCTGGTGTCTGGAGGCGTGGGAGGCCTCATGAACATCTGGTCCTTACGGGTGAGGAGACACACACACACACAGAGGAACATTGTTCACCCAGGTGCTAGGAGTTTGTTCCAGAGGTTTAAAGAATACAGGAACTGTACTTCCTAGATCTTATGGGAAATATGTTAAAACACATTTAATAGACTGTTGCTGAAAGTACTTTTAGCTGTCTGTGGTTTACTGTCCTGTCTGTCTGTCTGTCTGTCTGTCTGTCTGTCTGTCTGTCTGTCTGTCTGTCTGTCTGTCTGCCTGTCTGTCTGTCTGTCTGTGGTTTACTGTCCTGTCTGTCTGTCTGTCTGTCTGTCTGTGGTTTACTGTCCTGTCTGTCTGCCTGTCTGTCTGTCTGTCTGTCTGTGGTTTACTGTCCTGTCTGTCTGTCTGTCTGTCTGTCTGTGGTTTACTGTCCTGTCTGTCTGCCTGTCTGTCTGTCTGTCTGTCTGTGGTTTACTGTCCTGTCTGTCTGTCTGTCTGTCTGTCTGTGGTTTACTGTCCTGTCTGTCTGCCTGTCTGTCTGTCTGTCTGTCTGTCTGTCTGTCTGTCTGTGGTTTACTGTCCTGTCTGTCTGTCTGTCTGTCTGTCTGTCTGTCTGTCTGTCTGTCTGTCTGTCTGTCTGTCTGTGGTTTACTGTCCTGTCTGTCTGCCTGTCTGTCTGTCTGTCTGTCTGTGGTTTACTGTCCTGTCTGTCTGTCTGTCTGTCTGTCTGTGGTTTACTGTCCTGTCTGTCTGTCTGTCTGTCTGTCTGTGGTTTACTGTCCTGTCTGTCTGTCTGTCTGTCTGTCTGTCTGTCTGTCTGTCTGTCTGTCTGTCTGTCTGTCTGTCTGTCTGTCTGTCTGTCTGTCTGTCTGTCTGTCTGTCTGTCTGTCTGTGGTTTACTGTCCTGTCTGTCTGTCTGTCTGTCTGTCTGTCTGTGGTTTACTGTCCTGTCTGTCTGTCTGTCTGTGGTTTACTGTCCTGTCTGTCTGCCTGTCTGTCTGTCTGTGGTTTACTGTCCTGTCTGTCTGTCTGTCTGTCTGTCTGTCTGTCTGTCTGTCTGTCTGTGGTTTACTGTCCTGTCTGTCTGTCTGTCTGTCTGTCTGTCTGTGGTTTACTGTCCTGTCTGTCTGTCTGTCTGTCTGTCTGTCTGTCTGTCTGTCTGTCTGTCTGTCTGTCTGTCTGTCTGTCTGTCTGTGGTTTACTGTCCTGTCTGTCTGCCTGTCTGTCTGTCTGTCTGTCTGTGGTTTACTGTCCTGTCTGTCTGTCTGTCTGTCTGTCTGTCTGTGGTTTACTGTCCTGTCTGTCTGTCTGTCTGTCTGTCTGTGGTTTACTGTCCTGTCTGTCTGTCTGTCTGTCTGTCTGTCTGTCTGTGGTTTACTGTCCTGTCTGTCTGTCTGTCTGTCTGTCTGTCTGTGGTTTACTGTCCTGTCTGTCTGTCTGTCTGTCTGTCTGTGGTTTACTGTCCTGTCTGTCTGTCTGTCTGTGGTTTACTGTCCTGTCTGTCTGTCTGTCTGTCTGTCTGTCTGTGGTTTACTGTCCTGTCTGTCTGTCTGTCTGTCTGTCTGTCTGTCTGTCTGTCTGTCTGTCTGTGGTTTACTGTCCTGTCTGTCTGCCTGTCTGTCTGTCTGTCTGTCTGTGGTTTACTGTCCTGTCTGTCTGTCTGTCTGTCTGTCTGTCTGTGGTTTACTGTCCTGTCTGTCTGTCTGTCTGTCTGTCTGTGGTTTACTGTCCTGTCTGTCTGTCTGTCTGTCTGTCTGTCTGTCTGTGGTTTACTGTCCTGTCTGTCTGTCTGTCTGTCTGTCTGTCTGTGGTTTACTGTCCTGTCTGTCTGTCTGTCTGTCTGTCTGTGGTTTACTGTCCTGTCTGTCTGTCTGTCTGTGGTTTACTGTCCTGTCTGTCTGTCTGTCTGTCTGTCTGTCTGTGGTTTACTGTCCTGTCTGTCTGTCTGTCTGTCTGTCTGTCTGTCTGTCTGTCTGTCTGTCTGTCTGTCTGTCTGTCTGTGGTTTACTGTCCTGTCTGTCTGTCTGTCTGTCTGTCTGTGGTTTACTGTCCTGTCTGTCTGTCTGTCTGTCTGTCTGTCTGTCTGTGGTTTACTGTCCTGTCTGTCTGTCTGTCTGTCTGTCTGTCTGTGGTTTACTGTCCTGTCTGTCTGTCTGTCTGTCTGTCTGTCTGTCTGTGGTTTACTGTCCTGTCTGTCTGTCTGTCTGTGGTTTACTGTCCTGTCTGTCTGTCTGTCTGTCTGTCTGTCTGTGGTTTACTGTCCTGTCTGTCTGTCTGTCTGTCTGTCTGTCTGTCTGTCTGTCTGTCTGTCTGTCTGTCTGTCTGTCTGTCTGTGGTTTACTGTCCTGTCTGTCTGTCCTGTCTGTCTGTCTGTCTGTCTGTCTGTCTGTCTGTCTGTCTGTCTGTCTGTCTGTCTGTGGTTTACTGTCCTGTCCTGTCTGTCTGTCTGCCTGCCTGCCTGTCTGTCTGTCTGTCTGTCTGTCTGTCTGTGGTTTACTGTCCTGTCTGTCTGTCTGTCTGTCTGTCTGTCTGTCTGTCTGTCTGTCTGTCTGTGGTTTACTGTCCTGTCTGTCTGTCTGTCTGCCTGTCTGTCTGTCTGTCTGTGGTTTACTGTCCTGTCTGTCTGTCTGTCTGTCTGTCTGTCTGTCTGTCTGTGGTTTACTGTCCTGTCTGTCTGTCTGTCTGTCTGTCTGTGGTTTACTGTCCTGTCTGTCTGTCTGTCTGTCTGTCTGTCTGTCTGTCTGTCTGTCTGTCTGTCTGTGGTTTACTGTCCTGTCTGCCTGTCTGTCTGCCTGTCTGTATGTCTGTCTGTCTGTGGTTTACTGTCCTGTCTGCCTGTCTGTCTGTCTGTCTGTCTGTCTGTCTGTCTGTCTGTCTGCCTGTCTGTCTGTCTGTCTGTGGTTTACTGTCCTGTCTGTCTGCCTGTCTGTCTGTCTGTCTGTCTGCCTGCCTGTCTGTGGTCTACTGTCCTGTCTGTCTGCCTGTCTGTCTGCCTGTCTGTCTGTCTGTCTGTGGTTTACTGTCCTGTCTGTCTGCCTGTCTGTCTGCCTGTCTGTCTGTCTGTCTGTGGTTTACTGTCCTGTCTGTCTGCTTGTCTGTCTGTCTGTCTGTGGTTTACTGTCCTGTCTGTCTGTCTGCCTGTCTGTCTGCCTGTCTGTCTGTCTGTGGTTTACTGTCCTGTCTGTCTGTCTGCCTGTCTGTCTGTCTGTCTGTCTGTCTGTCTGTCTGTCTGTCTGTCTGTCTGTCTGTCTGTGGTTTACTGTCCTGTCTGTCTGCCTGTCTGTCTGTCTGTCTGTGGTTTACTGTCCTGTCTGTCTGTCTGTCTGTCTGTGGTTTACTGTCCTGTCTGTCTGCCTGTCTGTCTGCCTGTCTGACTGTCTGTGGTTTACTGTCCTGTCTGTCTGCCTGTCTGTCTGTGGTTTACTGTCCTGTCTGTCTGTCTGTCTGTCTGTCTGTCTGTCTGTCTGTCGGTCTGTCTGTGGTTACTGTCCTGTTAAACCTGTTGAAAACTCTGAATACTTTTTCTCTGCCTGTCTGTCTGTCTGTCTGTCTGTCTGTCTGTCTGTCTGTCTGTCTGTCTGTCTGTCTGTCTGTCTGTCTGTCTGTCTGTCTGTCTGTCTGTCTGTCTGTCTGTCTGTCTGTGTATATATATCACAGGACGGCTCAGTGCTCCAGACAGTAATAGCCGGGTCAGGAGCCATCCAGAACATAGTCTGGATCCCAGATGTGGGCGTGGCCGTCTGCTCCAACAGGTCAAAGGTGAGGTGGAACATCTTTTGGAACCAGAATCAGTTCACTAGACGGCCACGCATGGTTATGTAGGGTCATGGGTTGAAGGGTCATGGTTGGAGGGTCATGGGTTGAAGGGTCATGGTGGGAACTCTGGCTAAAGGATACTACAGTATAGACTGACTCAACTCTGACTAGAGGATACTACAGTATGGACTGACTAAAGGATACTACAGTATGGACTGACTAAAGGATACTACAGTATGGACTGACTCAACTCTGACTAGAGGATACTACAGTATGGACTGACTAGAGGATACTACAGTATGGACTGACTCAACTCTGACTAGAGGATACTACAGTATGGACTGACTCAACTCTGACTAGAGGATACTACAGTATGGACTGACTAGAGGATACTACAGTATTGACTGACTCAACTCTGACTAGAGGATACTACAGTATGGACTGACTCAACTCTGGCTAAAGGATACTACAGTATGGACTGACTCAACTCTGACTAAAGGATACTACAGTATGGACTGACTCAACTCTGACTAAAGGATACTACAGTATGGACTGACTCAACTCTGACTAGAGGATACTACAGTATGGACTGACTAAAGGATACTACAGTATGGACTGACTCAACTCTGACTAAAGGATACTACATTATGGACTGACTCAACTCTGACTAAAGGATACTACAGTATGGACTGACTCAACTCTGACTAAAGGATACTACAGTATGGACTGACTCAACTCTGACTAGAGGATACTACAGTATGGACTGACTAAAGGATACTACAGTATGGACTGACTCAACTCTGACTAGAGGATACTACAGTATGGACTGACTCAACTCTGACTAAAGGATACTACAGTATGGACTGACTCAACTTTGACTAAAGGATACTACAGTTTGGACTGACTAAAGGATACTACAGTATGGACTGACTCAACTCTGACTAGAGGATACTACAGTATGGACTGACTCAACTCTGGCTAAAGGATACTACAGTATGGACTGACTCAACTCTGACTAAAGGATACTACAGTATGGACTGACTCAACTCTGACTAAAGGATACTACAGTATGGACTGACTCAACTCTGACTAGAGGATACTACAGTATGGACTGACTCAACTCTGACTAAATGATACTACAGTATGGATTGACTCAACTCTGACTAAAGGATACTACAGTTTGGACTGACTAAAGGATACTACAGTATGGACTGACTCAACTCTGACTGGAGGATACTACAGTATGGACTGACTAAAGGATACTACAGTATGGACTGACTCAACTCTGACTAGAGGATACTACAGTATGGACTGACTAAAGGATACTACAGTATGGACTGACTAAAGGATACTACAGTATGGACTGACTCAACTCTGACTAAAGGACACTACAGTATAGACTGACTCAACTCTGACTAAAGGATACTACAGTATGGACTGACTCAACTCTGACTACAGGATACTACAGTATGGACTGACTCAACTCTGACTAAAGGATACTACAGTATGGACTGACTAAAGGATACTACAGTATAGACTGTCTCAACTCTGACTAGAGGATACTACAGTATGGACTGACTCAACTCTGACTAAAGGATACTACAGTATGGACTGACTCAACTCTGACTAAAGGATACTACAGTATGGACTGACTAAAGGATACTACAGTATGGACTGACTAAAGGATACTACAGTATGGACTGACTAAATGATACTACAGTATGGACTGACTCAACTCTGACTAAAGGATACTACAGTATGGACTGACTCAACTCTGACTAAAGGATACTACAGTATGGACTGACTCAACTCTGACTAGAGGATACTACAGTATGGACTGACTCAACTCTGACTAAATGATACTACAGTATGGACTGACTCAACTCTGACTAAAGGATACAACAGTTTGGACTGACTAAAGGATACTACAGTATGGACTGACTCAACTCTGACTAGAGGATACTACAGTATGGACTGACTAAAGGATACTACAGTATGGACTGACTCAACTCTGACTAAAGGATACTACAGTATGGACTGACTAAAGGACACTACAGTATGGACTGACTCAACTCTGACTAAAGGATACTACAGTATGGACTGACTCAACTCTGACTAAAGGATACTACAGTATAGACTGACTCAACTCTGACTAAAGGATACTACAGTATGGACTGACTCAACTCTTGACTAAAGGATACTACAGTATGGACTGACTAAAGGATACTACAGTATGGACTGACTCAACTCTGACTAAAGGACACTACAGTATGGACTGACTCAACTCTGACTAAAGGATACTACAGTATAGACTGACTCAACTCTGACTAGAGGATACTACAGTATGGACTGACTAAAGGATACTACAGTATGGACTGACTCAACTCTGACTAGAGGATACTACAGTATGGACTGACTAGAGGATACTACAGTATGGACTGACTCAACTCTGACTAAAGGATACTACAGTATGGACTGACTAAAGGATACTACAGTATGGACTGACTCAACTCTGACTAAAGGATACTACAGTATGGACTGACTCAACTCTGACTAAAGGATACTACAGTATGGACTGACTCAACTCTGACTAAAGGACACTACAGTATGGACTGACTAAAGGATACTACAGTATGGACTGACTCAACTCTGACTAAAGGATACTACAGTATGGACTGACTCAACTCTGACTAAAGGACACTACAGTATAGACTGACTCAACTCTGACTAAAGGATACTACAGTATGGACTGACTCAACTCTGACTAGAGGATACTACAGTATGGACTGACTCAACTCTGACTAAAGGATACTACAGTATGGACTGACTCAACTCTGACTAAAGGATACTACAGTATGGACTGACTCAACTCTGACTAAAGGATACTACAGTATGGACTGACTCAACTCTGACTAGAGGATACTACAGTATGGACTGACTAAAGGATACTACAGTATGGACTGACTCAACTCTGACTAGAGGATACTACAGTATGGACTGACTAAAGGATACTACAGTATGGACTGACTCAACTCTGACTAAAGGATACTACAGTATGGACTGACTAAAGGATACTACAGTATAGACTGACTCAACTCTGACTAAAGGATACTACATTATGGACTGACTCAACTCTGACTAAAGGATAGTACAGTATGGACTGACTAAAGGATACTACAGTATGGACTGACTCAACTCTGACTAAAGGATACTACAGTATGGACTGACTCAACTCTGACTAAAGGACACTACAGTATAGACTGACTCAACTCTGACTAAAGGATACTACAGTATGGACTGACTCAACTCTGACTAGAGGATACTACAGTATGGACTGACTCAACTCTGACTAAAGGATACTACAGTATGGACTGACTCAACTCTGACTAAAGGATACTACAGTATGGACTGACTCAACTCTGACTAGAGGATACTACAGTATGGACTGACTAAAGGATACTACAGTATGGACTGACTCAACTCTGACTAGAGGATACTACAGTATGGACTGACTAAAGGATACTACAGTATGGACTGACTCAACTCTGACTAAAGGATACTACAGTATGGACTGACTAAAGGATACTACAGTATAGACTGACTCAACTCTGACTAAAGGATACTACAGTATGGACTGACTCAACTCTGACTAAAGGATACTACAGTATGGACTGACTAAAGGATACTGCAGTATGGACTGACTCAACTTTGACTAAAGGACACTACAGTATAGACTGACTCAACTCTGACTAAAGGATACTACAGTATGGACTGACTCAACTTTGACTAAAGGACACTACAGTATGGACTGACTCAACTCTGACTAAAGGATACTACAGTATGGACTGACTCAACTCTGACTAAAGGATACTACAGTATAGACTGACTCAACTCTGACTAAAGGATACTACAGTATGGACTGACTAAAGGATACTACAGTATAGACTGACTCAACTCTGACTAAAGGATACTACAGTATGGACTGACTAAAGGACACTACAGTATAGACTGACTGCAGTACAGTTTAAATCGGCTTCTTGTATGTATTTGACTCTCGGCCGACTTTCATGGTTCTGTTGTTGTCTTTGTCCTCAGGATGTGTTGGTGGTGAACTGCTCGACAGACTTCATGTCCTCTCACCAGGTGCTAGCCACCTGCCGGACGGCGCTGAAGAAGCAGGGGGTTGTGGGATTGAACATGGCTCCGTGCATGAGAGCCTTCCTGGAGAGGCTGCCTGTTATGCTGCAGGAGCAGTACTCATACGAGAAGGTACTGTGTGTGTGTGTGTGTGTGTGTGTGTGTGTGTGTGTGTGTGTGTGTGTGTGTGTGTGTGTGTGTGTGTGTGTGTCTGTGTGTGTGTGTGCGTCTGTGTGTGCGCGTGTCTGTGTGTGTGTGTGTGTGTGTGTGTCTGCCTGTTTCTCTGTGTGTGTGTGTCTGTGTGTCTGTGTGTGTGTGTCTGCCTGTTTCTCTGTGTGTGTGTGTGTGTGTGTGTGTGTGTGTGTGTGTGTGTCTGTGTGTGTGTGTGTGTGTCTGCCTGTTTCTCTGTGTGTGTGTGTGTGTGTGTGTGTGTCTGCCTGTTTCTCTCTGTGTGTGTGTGTGTGTGTGTGTGTGTCTGCCTGTTTCTCTATGTGTGTGTGTCTGTGTGTGTGTGTCTGCCTGTTTCTCTATGTATGTGTGTCTGTGTGTGTGTGTCTGCCTGTTTCTCGTGTGTGTGTGTGTGTGTGTGTGTGTGTGTGTGTGTGTGTGTGTGTGTGTGTGTCTGCCTGTTTCTCTCTGTGTGTGTGTGTGTGTGTGTGTGTGTGTGTCTGTCTGCCTGTTTCTCTGTGTGTGTGTGTGTGTGTGTGTGTGTGTGTGTGTGTGTGTGTGTGTGTGTGTGTGTGTGTGTGTGTGTGTGTGTGTCTGCCTGTTTCTCTGTGTGTGTGTGTGTGTGTGTGTCTGCCTGTTTCTCTCTGTGTGTGTGTGTGTGTCTGCCTGTTTCTCTGTGTGTGTGTGTGTGTGTCTGCCTGTTTCTCTCTGTGTGTGTGTGTGTGTCTGCCTGTTTCTCTGTGTGTGTGTGTGTGTGTCTGCCTGTTTCTCTGTGTGTGTGTGTGTGTGTGTGTTATTTGAAAGTAAATGACAGCCCAGTTTCATTCCAAGGTAATCGATCATAACTGTCTAAAAGCCTACCTACTTCCTTTTTTAATCGTAGTTGGTTATCGTAGTCAGCGGTTACCATAACATATGTTATTACACCCAAGTGTAAATGTGTACTTCCTGTTTGGTTTTCCAGCCCCACGTAGTGTGTGGAGAACAGCTAGTCCACAGCCCCTACATGCAGTGCCTGGCCTCCTTGGCCGTGGGGTTACACCTGGATCAGCTCCTATGTTCCCCTCCCGCCCCCCCCCACCTCCGCCTCTGTCCCCTGGAGCCAGCCACCTGTACTTGGTCACCCGGCGAGTGGGCGTGGCTAGACTGCTTCTCCACCACGGTGAAGGCAGCCGAGGCCCTGGCTCGGGGCAACACGTTCCCAGAGGCCTTTGCTGTTCCCGACCTGGAGCCTGTACCCAAGGAGGAGATGGTCCTTCTCATGGTGAGGTTTCTACAGAAGACAATGAACCTCTGTAGCTCTGACGGAGTGGATCTTTAAAAGGACAACTGAACTGTGGAACCAACTTCTCTGGTTGAAAACACCTTATATAACATAATATTATACATAATATATAACATCCATATTAGTCAATACCCCAAAAATGTCCTAAAAAAGTGTAAGTAGGTTTATTTTTGGTCCGTAAAGTCAGTATTTTTTCCAAAAACAAGAGTTCTGTAAATTTGAGTACAAGAGTTGGTCAGGACTTGAGGGGTTGGGTTTTGATTTCCACAATGCCCACTTTGTCCAATAATGCTGGATTAATTAACAGGTGAGGTGATTGCGCTCTGTCCAATCCGAGTGCGGAACAGACAGACCTGCACCCGCATCACAGCGGATTTACACAAGGAAACACAGCACGCGTTTTATTTTAACTTGAGAAATACTGCACCAAATACTATAGACAGAAATACTGCACCAAATACTATAGACAGAAATACTGCACCAAATACTATAGACAGAAATACTATAGACAGAAATACTGCACCAAATACTATAGACAGAAATACTGCACCAAATACTATAGGCAGAAATACTATAGACAGAAATACTGCACCAAATACTATAGGCAGAAATACTATAGACAGAAATACTATAGACAGAAATACTGCACCAAATACTATAGGCAGAAATACTATAGACAGAAATACTATAGACAGAAATACTATAGACAGAAATACTGCACCAAATACTATAGGCAGAAATACTATAGACAGAAATACTATAGACAGAAATACTATAGACAGAAATACTATAGACAGAAATACTGCACCAAATACTATAGACAGAAATACTGCACCAAATACTATAGGCAGAAATACTATAGACAGAAATACTGCACCAAATACTATAGGCAGAAATATTATAGACAGAAATACTGCACCAAATACTATAGGCAGAAATACTATAGACAGAAATACTGCACCAAATACTATAGGCAGAAATACTATAGACAGAAATACTGCACCAAATACTATAGACAGAAATACTGCACCAAATACTATAGACAGAAATACTATAGACAGAAATACTGCACCAAATACTATAGACAGAAATACTGCACCAAATACTATAGACAGAAATACTATAGACAGAAATACTATAGACAGAAATACTATAGACAGAAATACTGCACCAAATACTATAGGCAGAAATACTATAGACAGAAATACTGCACCAAATACTATAGACAGAAATACTGCACCAAATACTATAGGCAGAAATACTATAGACAGAAATACTGCACCAAATACTATAGGCAGAAATACTATAGACAGAAATACTGCACCATATACTATAGACAGAAATACTATAGACAGAAATACTGCATAAATACTATAGGCAGAAATACTATAGACAGAAATACTGCACCAAATACTATAGGCAGAAATACTATAGACAGAAATACTATAGACAGAAATACTGCACCAAATACTATAGGCAGAAATACTATAGACAGAAATACTGCACCAAATACTATAGGCAGAAATACTATAGACAGAAATACTGCACCAAATACTATAGGCAGAAATACTATAGACAGAAATACTGCACCAAATACTATAGGCAGAAATACTATATACAGAAATACTGCACCAAATACTATAGACAGAAATACTGCATCAAATACTATAGACAGAAATAGTATAGACAGAAATACTGCACCAAATACTATAGGCAGAAATACTGCATCAAATACCATAGACAGAAATACTATAGACAGAAATACTATAGACAGAAATACTATAGACAGAAATACTATAGACAGAAATACTATAGACAGAAATACTATAGGCAGAAATACTATAGACAGAAATACTATAGACAGAAATACTATAGACAGAAATACTATAGACAGAAATACTATAGACAGAAATACTATAGACAGAAATACTATAGACAGAAATACTATAGACAGATGTAAAATGTACGACTAAAATCTACTCTGCAAGAAACCCCCCCAGTGTTACTGTCTTTGTTCCAAGCTGACTTGTCTCTCTAAGATATTAAGATATAACCAACATTTGGGCTAGAAGCTGACTTGTCTCTCTAAGATGTAACCAACATTTGGGATAGAGGCTGATATGTGTCTATAAATGAATACTCCTCTGTACAGGACAACAGTACATGTGGTTCTAGTATGGATTAAAACTCTCTTGTCTGTACAGGACAACAGTACATGTGGTTCTGGTATGGATGAAAACTCTCTCTGTACAGGACAACAGTACATGTGGTTCTGGTATAGATGAAAACTCTCTCTGTACAGGACAACAGTACATGTGGTTCTGGTATGGATGAAAACTCTCTTGTCTGTACAGGACAACAGTACATGTGGTTCTGGTATGGATGAAAACTCTCTTGTCTGTACAGGACAACAGTACAT
>NW_022265909.1:180560-188060 GCF_002021735.2 Oncorhynchus kisutch
GTGAGATGCACTAACAGGTACCAGGTGAGATACACTAACAGGTACCAGGTCGGACAGGTGAGATACACTAACAGGTACCAGGTCGGACAGGTGAGATGCACTAACAGGTACCAGGTAGGACAGGTGAGATACACTAACAGATACCAGGTAGGACAGGTGAGATACACTAACAGATACCAGGTCGGACAGGTGAGATGCACTAACAGGTACCAGGTTGGACAGGTGAGATGCACTAACAGGTACCAGGTTGGACAGGTGAGATGCACTAACAGGTACCAGGTTGGACAGGTGAGATGCACTAACAGGTACCAGGTCGGACAGGTGAGATGCACTAACAGGTACCAGGTCGGACAGGTGAGATGCACTAACAGGTACCAGGTAATATACACTAACAGGTACCAGGTAATATACACTAACAGATACCAGGTCGGACAGGTGAGATGCACTAACAGGTACCAGGTAATATACACTAACAGGTACCAGGTAATATACACTAACAGATACCAGGTTGGACAGGTGGGATGCACTAACAGGTACCAGGTCGGACAGGTGAGATACACTAACAGGTACCAGGTAGGACAGGTGAGATACACTAACAGGTACCAGGTAGGACAGGTGAGATACACTAACAGATACCAGGTAGGACAGGTGAGATACACTAACAGGTACCAGGTCGGACAGGTGAGATACACTAACAGGTACCAGGTCGGACAGGTGAGATACACTAACAGGTACCAGGTCGGACAGGTGAGATACACTAACAGATACCAGGTCGGACAGGTGAGATACACTAACAGATACCAGGTAATATACACTAACAGATACCAGGTAATATACACTAACAGGTACCAGGTCGGACAGGTGAGATACACTAACAGATACCAGGTCGGACAGGTGAGATGCACTAACAGGTACCAGGTGAGATGCACTAACAGGTACCAGGTGAGATACACTAACAGGTACCAGGTCGGACAGGTGAGATACACTAACAGATACCAGGTCGGACAGGTGAGAGATACACTAACAGATACCAGGTCGGACAGGTGAGATGCACTAACAGGTACCAGGTCGGACAGGTGAGATACACTAACAGGTACCAGGTTGGACAGGTGAGATACACTAACAGGTACCAGGTTGGACAGGTGAGATACACTAACAGGTACCAGGTTGGACAGGTGAGATACACTAACAGGTACCAGGTTGGACAGGTGAGATACACTAACAGGTACCAGGTTGGACAGGTGAGATACACTAACAGGTACCAGGTTGGACAGGTGAGATACACTAACAGGTACCAGGTTGGACAGGTGAGATACACTAACAGGTACCAGGTTGGACAGGTGAGATACACTAACAGGTACCAGGTTGGACAGGTAGGATACACTAACAGCTACCAGGTTGGACAGGTGAGATACACTAACAGGTACCAGGTCGGACAGGTGAGATGCACTAACAGGTACCAGGTTGGACAGGTGAGATACACTAACAGGTACCAGGTCGGACAGGTGAGATGCACTAACAGATACCAGGGAATATACACTAACAGATACCAGGTAGGACAGGTGAGATGCACTAACAGGTACCAGGTCGGACAGGTGAGATACACTAACAGGTACCAGGTCGGACAGGTGAGATACACTAACAGGTACCAGGGAATATACACTAACAGGTACCAGGTCGGACAGGTGAGATGCACTAACAGATACCAGGTTGGACAGGTGAGATACACTAACAGATACCAGGTCGGACAGGTGAGATACACTAACAGGTACCAGGTTGGACAGGTAATATACACTAACAGGTACCAGGTCGGACAGGTAATATACACTAACAGATACCAGGTCGGACAGGTGAGATACACTAACAGATACCAGGTCGGACAGGTAATATACACTAACAGATACCAGGTCGGACAGGTGAGATGCACTAACAGGTACCAGGTCGGACAGGTGAGATACACTAACAGGTACCAGGTAATATACACTAACAGATACCAGGTAATATACACTAACAGATACCAGGTAATATACACTAACAGATACCAGGTCAGACAGGTGAGATACACTAACAGGTACCAGGTTGGACAGGTGAGATACACTAACAGATACCAGGTCGGACAGGTGAGATACACTAACAGGTACCAGGTCGGACAGGTGAGATGCACTAACAGATACCAGGTAATATACACTAACAGGTACCAGGGAATATACACTAACAGATACCAGGTCAGACAGGTGAGATACACTAACAGGTACCAGGTTGGACAGGTGAGATACACTAACAGATACCAGGTCGGACAGGTGAGATACACTAACAGGTACCAGGTCGGACAGGTGAGATGCACTAACAGATACCAGGTAATATACACTAACAGGTACCAGGGAATATACACTAACAGATACCAGGTCGGACAGGTGAGATACACTAACAGATACCAGGTCGGACAGGTGAGATGCACTAACAGATACCAGGTAATATACACTAACAGGTACCAGGGAATATACACTAACAGATACCAGGTCAGACAGGTGAGATACACTAACAGGTACCAGGTCAGACAGGTGAGATGCACTAACAGGTACCAGGTAATATACACTAACAGATACCAGGTAATATACACTAACATATACCAGGTCAGACAGGTGAGATACACTAACAGATACCAGGTAATATACACTAACAGGTACCAGGGAATATACACTAACAGGTACCAGGTCAGACAGGTGAGATGCACTAACAGATACCAGGGAATATACACTAACAGGTACCAGGTCGGACAGGTGAGATACACTAACAGATACCAGGTCGGACAGGTGAGATACACTAACAGATACCAGGTAATATACACTAACAGATACCAGGGAATATACACTAACAGGTACCAGGTAATATACACTAACAGATACCAGGGAATATACACTAACAGATACCAGGTCGGACAGGTGAGATACACTAACAGGTACCAGGTCGGACAGGTGAGATGCACTAACAGGTACCAGGTTGGACAGGTGAGATACACTAACAGGTACCAGGTCGGACAGGTGAGATGCACTAACAGGTACCAGGTAATATACACTAACAGGTACCAGGTCGGACAGGTGAGATACACTAACAGGTACCAGGTCAGACAGGTGAGATGCACTAACAGGTACCAGGTTGGACAGGTGAGATGCACTAACAGATACCAGGTAATATACACTAACAGATACCAGGTAATATACACTAACAGATACCAGGTAATATACACTAACAGATACCAGGTCGGACAGGTAATATACACTAACAGATACCAGGTCGGACAGGTGAGATACACTAACAGGTACCAGGTCGGACAGGTGAGATACACTAACAGGTACCAGGTCGGACAGGTGAGATACACTAACAGGTACCAGGTCGGACAGGTGAGATACACTAACAGATACCAGGGAATATACACTAACAGATACCAGGTAGGACAGGTGAGATGCACTAACAGATACCAGGTCGGACAGGTAATATACACTAACAGATACCAGGTCGGACAGGTGAGATACACTAACAGATACCAGGTCAGACAGGTGAGATACACTAACAGATACCAGGTCGGACAGGTAATATACACTAACAGGTACCAGGTCGGACAGGTGAGATACACTAACAGATACCAGGTCGGACAGGTGAGATACACTAACAGGTACCAGGTCAGACAGGTGAGATGCACTAACAGGTACCAGGTAATATACACTAACAGATACCAGGTAGGACAGGTGAGATACACTAACAGGTACCAGGTCGGACAGGTGAGATACACTAACAGGTACCAGGTCGGACAGGTGAGATGCACTAACAGGTACCAGGTCGGACAGGTGAGATACACTAACAGGTACCAGGTCGGACAGGTGAGATACACTAACAGATACCAGGTCGGACAGGTGAGATGCACTAACAGGTACCAGGTCGGACAGGTGAGATGCACTAACAGGTACCAGGTCGGACAGGTGAGATACACTAACAGGTACCAGGTTGGACAGGTGAGATACACTAACAGATACCAGGTCGGACAGGTGAGATACACTAACAGGTACCAGGTCGGACAGGTGAGATGCACTAACAGGTACCAGGTCGGACAGGTGAGATACACTAACAGGTACCAGGTCGGACAGGTGAGATACACTAACAGATACCAGGTCGGACAGGTGAGATACACTAACAGATACCAGGTTGGACAGGTGAGATACACTAACAGATACCAGGTTGGACAGGTGAGATACACTAACAGATACCAGGTCGGACAGGTGAGATACACTAACAGATACCAGGTCGGACAGGTGAGATACACTAACAGGTACCAGGTGAGATACACTAACAGATACCAGGTCGGACAGGTGAGATACACTAACAGGTACCAGGTCGGACAGGTGAGATACACTAACAGGTACCAGGTCGGACAGGTGAGATACACTAACAGATACCAGGTCGGACAGGTGAGATACACTAACAGATACCAGGTCAGACAGGTGAGATACACTAACAGGTACCAGGTCGGACAGGTGAGATACACTAACAGGTACCAGGTCGGACAGGTGAGATACACTAACAGGTACCAGGTCGGACAGGTGAGATACACTAACAGATACCAGGTCGGACAGGTGAGATACACTAACAGATACCAGGTCAGACAGGTGAGATACACTAACAGATACCAGGTCGGACAGGTGAGATACACTAACAGATACCAGGTCGGACAGGTGAGATACACTAACAGATACCAGGTCGGACAGGTGAGATACACTAACAGATACCAGGTCGGACAGGTGAGATACACTAACAGATACCAGGTCGGACAGGTGAGATACACTAACAGATACCAGGTAGGACAGGTGAGATACACTAACAGGTACCAGGTAGGACAGGTGAGATACACTAACAGGTACCAGGTCGGACAGGTGAGATACACTAACAGGTACCAGGTCGGACAGGTGAGATGCACTAACAGGTACCAGGTAGGACAGGTGAGATACACTAACAGATACCAGGTAGGACAGGTAATATACACTAACAGATACCAGGTCAGACAGGTGAGATACACTAACAGGTACCAGGTGAGATACACTAACAGGTACCAGGTCGGACAGGTGAGATACACTAACAGGTACCAGGTCGGACAGGTGAGATGCACTAACAGGTACCAGGTAGGACAGGTGAGATACACTAACAGATACCAGGTAGGACAGGTAATATACACTAACAGATACCAGGTCAGACAGGTGAGATACACTAACAGGTACCAGGTGAGATGCACTAACAGATACCAGGTAGGACAGGTGAGATACACTAACAGGTACCAGGTGAGATACACTAACAGATACCAGGTAGGACAGGTGAGATACACTAACAGGTACCAGGTCGGACAGGTGAGATACACTAACAGGTACCAGGTCGGACAGGTGAGATACACTAACAGGTACCAGGTAGGACAGGTGAGATACACTAACAGGTACCAGGTAGGACAGGTGAGATACACTAACAGATACCAGGTAGGACAGGTGAGATACACTAACAGATACCAGGTAGGACAGGTGAGATACACTAACAGGTACCAGGTAGGACAGGTGAGATACACTAACAGATACCAGGTCGGACAGGTGAGATACACTAACAGGTACCAGGTCGGACAGGTGAGATACACAAACAATCACAATATAATAGCATAAAAAACACATTCTCTGAACGTATTTGGTTTCGTTGTGTCAGGTAAACCACGTCAAACACAGTTCAGGTATTGAACCTTCTGACCCACGTCTGGTTCTGTCCGGTTCCCAGGTGGCGTGTGGTCTGAATCACACCGTAGCCGTCTCTGCCGATGGAATGATGGTCTGGGCCTTCGGAGACGGAGACTACGGGAAACTGGGCCTGGGGAATTCTACCGCCAAGTCCTCACCTCAGGTATGTACGGTAGTGTTGACTGTCAGTCTGTTCCTCAGGTATGTACAGTAGTAGTATATTCTGCCGGTAGTATATTCTGGCGGTAGTATATTCTGGCGGTAGTATATTCTGGCGGTTGTATATTCTGTTGGTAGTATATTCTGTTTATATTCTGGTGGTAGTATATTCTGGCGGTTGTACATTCTGTTTATATTCTGTCAGTATATTCTGTGTATATTCTGTCTATAGTATATTCTGTCTATATTCTGTCTATAGTATATTCTGTCTATATTCTGTCTATAGTATATTCTGTCTATAGTATATTCTGTCTATAGTATATTCTGTGTATATTCTGTCTATAGTATATTCTGTCTATATTCTGTCTATAGTATATTCTGTCTATATTCTGTCTATAGTATATTCTGTCTATAGTATATTCTGTCTATAGTATATTCTGTGTATATTCTGTCTATAGTATATTCTGTGTATATTCTGTCTATAGTATATTCTGTTTATATTCTGTCAGTATATTCTGTCTATAGTATATTCTGTATATATTCTGTCTATAGTATATTCTGTGTATATTCTGTCTATTGTATATTCTGTGTATATTCTGTCTATAGTATATTCTGTGTATATTCTGTCTATAGTATATTCTGTTTATATTCTGTCTATAGTATATTTTGTGTATATTCTGTCTATAGAATATTCTGTCTATATTCTGTGTATATTCTGTCTATAGTATAGTGTGTATATTCTGGCTGTATATTCTGTCTATAGTATATTCTGTCTATATTCTGTGTATATTCTGTCTATAGTATAGTGTGTATATTCTGCCTGTATATTCTGTCTATAGTATATTCTGTCTATATTCTGTCTATAGTATAGTGTGTATATTCTGTCTATAGTATATTCTGTCTATAGTATAGTGTGTATATTCTGTCTATAGTATAGTGTGTATATTCTGTCTATAGTATATTCTGTCTATAGTATAGTGTGTATATTCTGTCTATAGTATAGTGTGTATATTCTGTGTATATTCTGTGTATATTGTCTCTTGCAGGGCCACTTCACCAAGTCATATTCCAGTTGTGTGTGAATCACGTTGTTGTTGTTGTTGTTGTTGTTCCACAGAAGGTGGACGTTCTCTGTGGCCTGGGCATCAAGAAGGTGTCCTGTGGAACTCAGTTCTCTGTTGCCCTCACTAAAGATGGCAACGTGTACACGTTCGGACAAGGTCTGGATATGATACACCACACACTGTTCAGTTTCAACAGATAACATAGAAATAGAATAGAATAGAACATGTTGAGGAAAAAACAAAACATATTCTCTCAGTGTTGTCTGTTACTCTAGTTCTGCATTTCTATATTATTTTCATCAACCGTCTTGATTCTTGACCCCAAAAAAATATCTGGTCTACTTTAGACATAACATAACATACAGAATTTGTCTTTGTTAGCCTGTAACACCCCTCATCAACCCTCGTGTGTGTGTGTGTGTGTGTGTGTCCCGTCTACAGACCGACTCATAGGGCTGCCCGAGGGCCGGGCCAGGAACCACAACCGTCCCCAGGTGGTACCAGCTCTGTCTGAC
>NW_022265909.1:193060-195560 GCF_002021735.2 Oncorhynchus kisutch
CAGCCCCAACAACCAGGTACACACACCTCACTCACCCTCAGCCCCAACAACCAGGTACACACACCTCACTCAACATCCGCCCCAACAACCAGGTACACACACCTCACTCAACCCCAGCCCCAACAACCACACCTCACTCATCTGACTCATTCCTCTCTACTGTATAATCCTGTATTGAGTGTCTGTTATGATTCAATTCATCTGACTCATTCCTCATAACTGTGTGTGTGTGTGTTTCAGAGCTGTACGTCCCACTACAACACAGGGACGTGGGGCATCGTCCAGGGCCAGTTGAGGCCCCTGCTGGCCCCCAGAGTCTATACTCTCCCCATGGTGAGGTCCATAGGGAAGACTATGGTGCAAGGAAAGAACTATGGACCTCAGATCACTGTCAAAAGGATCTCCACACGGTATGTCCACTATCCTAGAGGAGTAGAGATGTAGAGGTTCTCCTCACGGTCTGTCCACTATCCTAGAGGAGTAGAGATGTAGAGGTTCTCCTCACGGTCTGTCCACTATCCTAGAGGAGTAGAGATGTAGAGGTTCTCCTCACGGTCTGTCCACTATCCTAGAGGAGTAGAGATGTAGAGGTTCTCCTCACGGTTTGCCCACTATCCTAGAGGAGTAGAGATGCTCTCCTCACGGTCTGTCCATTATCCTAGAGGTGTAGAGGTTCTCCTCACGGTTTGCCCACTATCCTAGAGGAGTAGAGATGCTCTCCTCACGGTCTGTCCACTATCCTAGAGGTGTAGAGGTTCTCCTCACAGTTTGTCCACTATCCTAGAGGAGTAGAGATGTAGAGGTTCTCCACACGGTTTGTCCACTATCCTAGAGGAGTAGAGATGTAGAGGTTCTCCTCACGGTCTGTCCACTATCCTAGAGGAGTAGAGAGGTTCTCCTCACGGTCTGTCCACTATCCTAGAGGAGTAGAGAGGTTCTCCTCACGGTTTGTCCACTATCCTAGAGGAGTAGAGAGGTTCTCCTCACGGTCTGTCCACTATCCTAGAGGAGTAGAGAGGTTCTCCTCACGGTCTGTCCACTATCCTAGAGGAGTAGAGAGGTTCTCCTCACGGTTTGTCCACTATCCTAGAGGAGTAGAGAGGTTCTCCTCACGGTCTGTCCACTATCCTAGAGGAGTAGAGAGGTTCTCCTCACGGTTTGTCCACTATCCTAGAGGAGTAGAGAGGTTCTCCTCACGGTCTGTCCACTATCCTAGAGGAGTAGAGAGGTTCTCCACACGGTCTGTCCACTATCCTAGAGGAGTAGAGAGGTTCTCCTCACGGTCTGTCCACTATCCTAGAGGAGTAGAGAGGTTCTCCACACGGTCTGTCCACTATCCTAGAGGAGTAGAGATGTAGAGGTTCTCCTCACGGTCTGTCCACTATCCTAGAGGAGTAGAGAGGTTCTCCTCACGGTCTGTCCACTAGCCTAGAGGAGTAGAGAGGTTCTCCTCACGGTCTGTCCACTATCCTAGAGGAGTAGAGAGGTTCTCCTCACGGTCTGTCCACTATCCTAGAGGAGTAGAGAGGTTCTCCACACGGTCTGTCCACTATCCTAGAGGAGTAGAGAGGTTCTCCTCACGGTCTGTCCACTATCCTAGAGGAGTAGAGAGGTTCTCCTCACGGTTTGTCCACTATCCTAGAGGAGTAGAGAGGTTCTCCACACGGTCTGTCCACTATCCTAGAGGAGTAGAGAGGTTCTCCACACGGTCTGTCCACTAGCCTAGAGGAGTAGAGAGGTTCTCCTCACGGTCTGTCCACTATCCTAGAGGAGTAGAGAGGTTCTCCTCACGGTCTGTCCACTAGCCTAGAGGAGTAGAGAGGTTCTCCACACGGTCTGTCCACTATCCTAGAGGAGTAGAGAGGTTCTCCTCACGGTCTGTCCACTATCCTAGAGGAGTAGAGAGGTTCTCCTCACGGTCTGTCCACTATCCTAGAGGAGTAGAGAGGTTCTCCACACGGTCTGTCCACTAGCCTAGAGGAGTAGAGATGTAGAGGTTCTCCACACGGTCTGTCCACTATCCTAGAGGAGTAGAGAGGTTCTCCACACGGTCTGTCCACTATCCTAGAGGAGTAGAGATGTAGAAATACATCAGAATCACTGTCTAGATGTTTTCTTAAAGAGCTTTTTCAATACAAAGAATCTTAAAGTGTCTTTGAAAACCACAAAGACATTTAGTGATCTGATGGTTGATGTGGCTCCACTGTTTCAGATGTCTGCTCCTTACGGCAGTATGAAATGCAGTGTGTTTATGTTATGATGTCTGCTCGGTACGGCAGTATGGAATGCAGTGTGTTTATGTTATGATGTCTGCTCGGTACGGCAGTATGGAATGCAGTGTGTTTATGTTATGATGTCTGCTCCTTACGGCAGTATGGAATGCAGTGTGTTTATGTTATGATGTCTGCTCGGTACGGCAGTATGGAATGCAGTGTGTTTATGTTATGATGTCTGCTCCTTACGGCAGTATGGAATGCAGTGTGTTTATGTTATGATGTCT
>NW_022265909.1:198060-248060 GCF_002021735.2 Oncorhynchus kisutch
TGTGTAATTTACAGTAGAGTTTACAGTTAGATGTGTCAGTTACAGTAGAGTGTACAGTTAGATGTGTCAGGTAGACTAACAGTTTAACTACAGTAGAGTTTACAGTTAGATGTGTCATTTACAGTAGAGTTTACAGTTAGATGTGTCAGTTACAGTAGTGTACAGTTAGATGTGTCAGGTAGACTAACAGTTTAACTACAGTAGAGTTTACAGTTAGATGTGTCATTTACAGTAGAGGTTACAGTTAAGATGTGTCAGTTACAGGTAGAGTTTACAGTTAGATGTGTAATTTACAGTAGAGTTTACAGTTAGATGTGTCAGTTACAGGTAGAGTTTACAGTTAAATGTGTAATTACAGTAGAGTTTGCCGTTAGATGTGTCATTTACAGTAGAGTCTACAGTTAGATGTGTCATTTACAGTAGAGTCTACAGTTAGATGTGTCAGGTAGACTAACAGTTTAACTACAGTAGAGTTTACAGTTAGATGTGTCATTTACAGTAGAGTTTACAGTTAGATGTGTCAGTTACAGTAGTTTACAGTTAGATGTCAGGTAGAGAAACAGTTTAACTACAGTAGAGTTTACAGTTAGATGTGTAAATTACAGTAGAGTTTACAGTTAGATGTGTCATTTACAGTAGAGGTTACAGTTAAGATGTGTCAGTTACAGGTAGAGTTTACAGTTAGATGTATAATTTACAGTAGAGTTTACAGTTAGATGTGTCAGTTACAGGTAGAGTTTACAGTTCAATGTGTAATTTACAGTAGAGTTTGCCGTTAGATGTGTCATTTACAGTAGAGTCTACAGTTAGATGTGTCAGTTACAGGTAGAGTTTACAGTTAGATGTGTCATTTACAGTAGTTTACAGTTAGATGTGTCAGGTAGAGTAACAGTATAACTACAGTAGAGTTTACAGTTAAATGTGTCATTTACAGTAGAGTTTACAGTAAGCTGTCTCAGTTACAGTAGAGTTTACAGTTAGATGTGTCAGTTACAGTAGAGTTTACAGTAAGCTGTCTCAGTTACAGTAGAGTTTACAGTTAGATGTGTCAGTTACAGTAGAGTTTACAGTAAGCTGTGTCAGTTACAGTAGAGTTTACAGTTAGATGCTGCAGGAGGTATTATTAACAGTAGAATTAGTGACTATTATAAATAGTAGTGGGATAGTAACAGTAGAATTAGTGGCTATAATAAATAGTAGTGGGATAGTAACAGTAGAATTAGTGACTATAATAAATAGTAGTGAGATAGTAACAGTAGAATTAGTGGCTATAATAAATAGTAGTGAGATAGTAACAGTAGAATTAGTGGCTATAATAAATAGTAGTGAGATAGTAACAGTAGAATTAGTGGCTATAATAAATAGTAGTGAGATAGTAACAGTAGAATTAGTGACTATAATAAATAGTAGTGAGATAGTAACAGTAGAATTAGTGGCTATAATAAATAGTAGTGAGATAGTAACATACATTCCAAGTGATTTGCTGTTTGGGATTTGGGAACAAAGCCTCAGTCTCAACCTGAAGTAATTTCCTTGTGGTGTCTGCACTATGTTCAAATCAAATCAAATGTATTCATATAGCCCTTCGTACATCAGCTGATATATCAAAGTGCTGTACAGAAACCCAGCCTAAAACCCCAAACAGCAAACAATGCAGGTGTAGAAGCACGGTGGCTAGGAAAAACTCCCTAGAAAGGCCAAAACCTAGGAAGAAACCTAGAGAGGAACCAGGCTATGTGGGGTGGCCAGTCCTCTTCTGGCTGTGCCGGGTGGAGATTATAACAGAACATGGCCAAGATGTTCAAATGTTCATAAATGACCAGCATGGTCCAATAATAATAAGGCAGAACAGTTGAAACTGGAGTTCTATGTTCTTGTCTATTCTTCTGAGTTTATCCAAACTTCTTTACCAGAGAAATTTACTGGTTTCCTGAAATGTTCAACTAACAAATCGTGAGTCAGAAAAGTGATATTATTCAGAGACGGGCTGTGGACAGGATATCTTGTGAGACTGAGGCCTATTTCCTGTGTAGGAGTTGGAGACGGGAGTAGTGGATCTCCTCATCCCCTCCCCCAACGCCACAGCTGAGGTGGGCTACAACAGAGACAGGTGAGGACTGGCTAGGACACCAACAGAGACGCACAGTACCACATTACTGACACGCTGTCTCATTACCAGTCACCATATAGAGACAGTACCACATTACTGACACGCTGTCTCATTACCAGTCACCATATAGAGACAGTACCACATTACTGACACGCTGTCTCATTACCAGTCACCATAGAGACAGTAGATACAGAGGTATAGTCTATATGACTCTGTGTGATGGGCCACTATAGAGCTATAGTCTATATGACTCTGTGTTATGGGCCACTACAGAGGTATAGTCTATATGACTCTGTGTTATGGGCCACTACAGAGCTATAGTCTATATGACACTGTGTTATGGGCCACTACAGAGCTATAGTCTATATGACACTGTGTTATGGGCCACTACAGAGCTATAGTCTATATGACACTGTGTTATGGGCCACTACAGAGCTATAGTCTATATGACTCTGTTATGGGCCACTACAGAGGTATAGTCTATATGACTCTGTGTTATGGGACACTACAGAGCTATCTATAGTCTATATGACTCTGTGTTATGGGCCACTACAGAGTTATAGTCTATATGACTCTGTGTTATGGGCCACTACAGAGCTATAGTCTAGATGACTCTGTTATGGGCCACTACAGAGGTATAGTCTATATGACTGTGTTATGGGCCACTACAGAGGTATAGTCTATATGACTCTGTGTTATGGGCCACTACAGAGCTATCTATAGTCTATATGACTCTGTGTTATGGGCCACTACAGAGCAATAGTCTATATGACTCTGTTATGGGCCACTACAGAGGTATAGTCTATATGACTCTGTGTTATGGGCCACTACAGAGCTATCTATAGTCTATATGACTCTGTGTTATGGGCCACTACAGAGTTATAGTCTATATGACTCTGTGTTATGGGCCACTACAGAGCTATAGTCTATATGACTCTGTTATGGGCCACTACAGAGGTATAGTCTATATGACTCTGTGTTATGGGCCACTACAGAGCTATCTATAGTCTATATGACTCTGTGTTATGGGCCACTACAGAGTTATAGTCTATATGACTCTGTGTTATGGGCCACTACAGAGCTATAGTCTATATGACTCTGTGTTATGGGCCACTACAGAGTTATAGTCTATATGACTCTGTGTTATGGGCCACTACAGAGCTATAGTCTAGATGACTCTCTTATGGGCCACTACAGAGCTATCTATAGTCTATATGACTCTGTGTTTTGGGCCACTACAGAGCTATCTATAGTCTATATGACACTGTGTTATGGGCCACTACAGAGCTATCTATAGTCTATATGACTCTATGTTATGGGCCACTACAGAGCAATAGTCTATATGACTCTGTTATGGGCCACTACAGAGGTATAGTCTATATGACTCTGTGTTATGGGCCACTACAGAGCTATCTATAGTCTATATGACTCTGTGTTATGGGCCACTACAGAGGTATAGTCTATATGACTCTGTGTTATGGGCCACTACAGAGGTATAGTCTATATGACTCTGTGTTATGGGCCACTACAGAGCTATAGTCTATATGAATCTGATTTTTGGGCCACTACAGAGCTATCTATAGTCTATATGACTCTGTGTTTTGGGCCACTACAGAGCTATCTATAGTCTATATGACACTGTGTTATGGGACACTCAGGTCAACTCTAAACCTCCCTGCCTCCCCCAGGTTCCTGCTGAGCCCGTCATCCTGTCTGGATGAGCAGCTCCTCCAGTTTAAGTTCCTGGGTATCCTGATGGGGGTGGCTATCCGGACCAAGAAGCCCCTGGACCTGCACCTTGCCCCCATGGTGTGGAAGCAGCTGTGTTGTATTCCTCTGGTCCTGGAGGATCTAGAGGAGGTGGACCTGCTCTACGTTCAGACACTCAACAGCATTCTTCACATTGAAGACAGCGGCATCACAGAGGATAATTTCCATGAGGTGATAGATTTATTCTGTCTGTTTTTCTCTCTCCTCAGCTTAAGGTCACGAGCTACGATATTGGAATGAGGAGGAGGAGTGTGAGGAGGAGGAGGAGGAGGATGAGGAGGAGGAGTAGGAGTATGAGGGGGATGAGGAGTAGGAGTATGAGGGGGATGAGGATGAGGATGAGGGGGGGTGAGGATGATGTGGGGGATGAGGATGATGGGGGGGGTGAGGATGAGGGGGATGAGGAGTATGAGGGGGATTAGGAGTATGAGGGGGATGAGGATGATGTGGGGGATGAGGATGATGAGGGGGGTGAGGATGAGGGGGAGTGAGGATGAGGAGGAGAGGGAAAGAGAGAAAGAGACGTTTGGAGGGGAGTGATGGTTCACATCCATTCAGTTTGGATTCAATACTGGAACTGACATGGATGGGGAGATTTGACTTGGAAACTAGCCTAGGAAATGGAGCTGTGTTTCCTGTTCGACTTGGAAACTAGCCTAGGAAATGGAGCTGTGTTTCCTGTTCGACTTGGAAACTAGCCTAGGAAATGGAGCTGTGTTTCCTGTTCGACTTGGAAACTAGCCTAGGAAATGGAGCTGTGTTTCCTGTTCGACTTGGAAACTAGCCTAGGAAATGGAGCTGTGTTTCCTGTTCGACTTGGAAACTAGCCTAGGAAATGGAGCTGTGTTTCCTGTTCGACTTGGAAACTAGCCTAGGAAATGGAGCTGTGTTTCCTGTTCGACTTGGAAACTAGCCTAGGAAATGGAGCTGTGTTTCCTGTTCGACTTGGAAACTAGCCTAGGAAATGGAGCTGTGTTTCCTGTTCGACTTGGAAACTAGCCTAGGAAATGGAGCTGTGTTTCCTGTTCGACTTGGAATCTAGCCTAGGAAATGGAGCTGTGTTTCCTGTTCGACTTGGAAACTAGCCTAGGAAATGGAGCTGTGTGTCCTGTTCGACTTGGAAACTAGCCTAGGAAATGGAGCTGTGTTTCCTGTTCGACTTGGAAACTAGCCTAGGAAATGGAGCTGTGTTTCCTGTTCGACTTGGAAACTAGCCTAGGAAATGGAGCTGTGTTTCCTGTTTGGTATGGTGATAATATGGTATGGTGAGGTCTCTCAGTATGGTGATAATATGGTATGGTGAGGTCTCTCAGTATGGTGATAATATGGTATGGTGAGGTCCCTCAGTATGGTGATAATATGGTATGGTGAGGTCTCTCAGTATGGTGATAATATGGTATGGTGAAGTCCCTCAGTATGGTGATAATATGGTATGGTGATAATATGGTATAGTGATAATATGGTATGGTGATAATATGGTATGGTGAGGTCCCTCAGTATGGTGATAATATGGTATGATGAGGTCCCTCAGTATGGTGATAATATGGTATGGTGATAATATGGTATGGTGAGGTCTCTCAGTATGGTGATAATATGGTATGGTGAGGTCCCTCAGTATGGTGATAATATGGTATGATGAGGTCCCTCAGTATGGTGATAATATGGTATGGTGATAATATGGTATGGTGATAATATGGTTTGGTGAGGTCTCTCAGTATGGTGATAATATGGTATGGTGATAATATGGTTTGGTGAGGTCTCTCAGTATGGTGATAATATGGTTTGGTGATAATATGGTATGGTGAGGTCTCTCAGTATGGTGATGATATGGTATGGTGATAATATGGTATGGTGATAATATGGTATGGTGAGGTCCCTCAGTATGGTGATAATATGGTATGGTGATAATATGGTATGGTGATGATATGGTATGGTGAGGTCCCTCAGTATGGTGATAATATGGTGTGGTGATAATATGGTATGGTGTTAATATTGTATGGTGATAATATGGTATGGTGGTAATATGGTATGGTGATAATATGGTATGGTGAGGTCTCTCAGTATGGTGATAATATGGTGTGGTGATAATATTGTATGGTGTTAATACGGTATGGTGATAATATGGTATGGTGAGGTCTCTCAGTATGGTGATAATATGGTATGGTGATAATATGGTATGGTGAGGTCCCTCAGTATGGTGATAATATGGTATGGTGATAATATGGTATGGTGGTAATATGGTATGGTGAGGTCCCTCAGTATGGTGATAATATGGTATGGTGATGATATGGTATGGTGATGATATGGTATGGTGGTAATATGGTATGGTGAGGTCTCTCAGTATGGTGATAATATGGTATGGTGAGGTCTCTCAGTATGGTGGTAATATGGTATGGTGAGGTCTCTCAGTATGGTGGTAATATGGTATGGTGAGGTCCCTCAGTATGGTGATAATATGGTATGGTGAGGTCTCTCAGTATGGTGATAATATGGTGTGGTGATAATATGGTATGGTGAGGTCTCTCAGTATGGTGATAATATGGTATGGAGATAATATGGTATGGTGAGGTCCCTCAGTATGGTGATAATATGGTATGTTGATAATATGGTGTGGTGATAATATTGTATGGTGATAATACACCATGGCCCCGACACACACACACATAACCACTGCACTGAGACTCTACTGGACTGGACCGGGCTCCTTCTCTCTCTCACACAGAAACACACACACACACACACACACACACACACACACACACACACACACACACACACACTGGAATGCAAGGGTCCTGTTGATGCAGCACATCCTGTCTGGGGATTGGCCAGTTGGCCTGCCTCCCAGGAAGGACCACAGCCAGGATAGATAGAGAGAGTCCAGAGAGGGAGAGGAGGGGGGAAGAGGGAGGGAGAGAGAGACATGGCCTCCCTGTCTTGTGAAGGAAGGACCACAGCCAGGTTAGATAGAGAAAGTCCAGAAAGTGAGAGGAAGGGAGAGGGGGGGGGAAGAGGGAGGGAGAGAGAGACATGGCCTCCCTGTCTTGTGAAGGAAGGACCACAGCCAGGGGAAAGAGAAAGAGGTGGAGGAGAGGTGGGAGAGAGTGAAATGGCCTCTCAGGCCCACAGTCTCCTAGCCAAGAGAGGGAAGATGGAGGAAGGAGCTGGGGGAGAGAGAGAGAGGTGGAGGAGAGGTGGGAGAGAGAGACAGGGAATAAAGAGAAAGGGACTGAATCTCCTGATCTGACAGGATTCTGAATCAACTCTCTACAAATGGAATTGACCCCCAACTTGAACTCAGATGAAGTGAGGTTGTACTGTTGTGTTCCTCCCTCTAGATGATTCCTCTGGATTCGTTCGTGGGTCAGAGTGCGGACGGTAAGATGGTTCCTATTATCCCCGGGGGAAACAGCATCCCTCTGACCTTCTCCAACAGGAAGGAGTATGTAGCCCGGGCCATCGAGTACCGCCTGCACGAGATAGACAGACAGGTACGACACACACACACTCACAGGAGTACCGCCTGCACGAGATAGACAGACAGGTACGACACACAGGTGTACCACCTGCACGAGATAGACAGACAGGTACGACACACAGGAGTACCGCCTGCATGAAATAGACAGACAGGTATGACACACACACACACACAGGAGTACCGCCTGCACGAAATAGACAGACAGTTACGACACAAACAACACCATCGAGTACCGCCTGCACCAGATAGACAGACGGGTACGACACAGATAACACCATCGAGTACTGCCTGCACCAGATAGACAGACGGGTACGACACAAACAACACCATCGAGTACCGCCTGCACCAGATAGACAGACGGGTATGACACAGACAACACCATCGAGTACCGCCTGCACCAGATAGACAGACGGGGTACGAGAGGCAGCACACCAGAGCGTCTGACAGCGGCTGTTGGTCGTCCCATCGCCTCATGTTTTGTTAATGTCCCGTGTCTGCTGCAGGTCATTAACCTCCAGCGATGTGATGACTAACACACCGTGGCCACCTGCTGCTTTCAGACCATCCTCTTCGGTGACTAACACACCGTGGCCACCTGCTGCTTTTAGACCTTCCCCTTCAGTGACTCACACACCGTGGCCACCTGCTGCTTTCAGACCATCCTCTTCGGTGACTAACACACTGTGGCCACCTGCTGCTTTCAGACCATCCTCTTCGGTGACTAACACACCGTGGCCACCTGCTGCTTTTAGACCTTCCTCTTCGGTGACTAACACACCGTGGCCACCTGCTGCTTTCAGACCATCCTCTTCGGTGACTAACACACCGTGGCCACCTGCTGCTTTCAGACCATCCTCTTCGGTGACTAACACACCGTGGCCACCTGCTGCTTTTAGACCTTCCTCTTCGGTGACTAACACACCGTGGCCACCTGCTGCTTTCAGACCATCCTCTTCTGTGACTAACACACCGTGGCCACCTGCTGCTTTCAGACCTTCCTCTTCGGTGACTAACACACCGTGGTCACCTGCAGCTTTCAGACCTTCCTCTTCGGTGACTAACACACCGTGGCCACCTGCTGCTTTCAGACCATCCTCTTCGGTGACTAACACACCGTGGCCACCTGCTGCTTTCAGACCATCCTCTTCGGTGACTAACACACCGTGGCCACCTGCTGCTTTCAGACCATCCTCTTCGGTGACTAACACACCGTGGCCACCTGCTGCTTTCAGACCATCCTCTTCGTGGTGTCTTCTCTATGAGACATTATCGAGCTCTCTGCACTACACTTAGGCTATGGCCCCGAGGCTTTTCATTTCAGAGAAACTCAGCAGACCTCTCCTCCACTCTGAAACTTGAGATGTATATATTGAATTATTGGATTAAGACAAGAGGCACTGTGCTCTTTTATAATAGAAACTGAATTCTGAATTGGTTTTAAGATGAAGAATCATGCCTGGAATTTGATTTTAACACCCAGCTTGGTTGGCATGGGAACAACTATATTTATAATTGTAGAAACGTCATGGTTCAGTATATAACTATAACTAGACTGTATTTATAAGTGTTAGACTCTAAGGTGTTTAGAGTACAGTACATGTCTCTGTTAGACTCTAAGGTGTTTAGAGTACAGTACATGTCTCTGTTAGACTCTAAGGTGTGAGAGTACAGTACATGTCTCTGTTAGACTCTAAGGTGTGAGAGTACAGTACATGTCTCTGTTAGACTCTAAGGTGTTTAGAGTACAGTACATGTCTCTGTTAGACTCTAAGGTGTTTAGAGTACAGTACATGTCTCTGTTAGACTCTAAGGTGTGAGAGTACAGTACATGTCTCTGTTAGACTCTAAGGTGTGAGAGTACAGTACATGTCTCTGTTAGTTGTGTGGTTAACTCTCAACTGGAAACTCTTGTTTCATATCTCCCCTCCCCTCCGTCTCTCTCCCCTGTCTTTCTCCTTCCCCTATCCCTCTCTCTCTCTCCCCCTCTCTCTCTCTCCCCCTCTCTCTCTCTCCCTCCCCTCCCTATCCCTCTCTCTATCCCTCTCTCTCCCCTTATCCCTCTCACCCATCCCTCTCGATCCCCCCTCTCTCTCTCGCTCTCTCTCTCCCTCCCCATCCCTCTCTCTTCCCCCTATCCCCCCCCCCCTTCTCTCTCCCAGGTGGCGGTTGTGCGTGAGGGCATGTCCTGGATCGTCCCTGTCCCTCTCCTCTCCCTCCTCACAGCCAAACAACTGGAACAGATGGTTTGTGGGATGCCAGAGATCAGTGTGGACGTGCTCAAGAAGGTCTCATTACTTTGTCTTCCGTTTGTTTTCATCTCATTGTTTTGCTGTAAAGTGATTTCAATATGCACTGACTGACTGACTGACTGACTGGCTGCCTGGCTGACTGGCTGGCTGACTGACTGGCTGACTGACTGACTGCCTGGCTGGCTGGCTGCCTGGCTGACTGACTGGCTGGCTGGCTGACTGCCTGACTGACTGGCTGACTGACTGGCTGACTGGCTGACTGACTAAGTGATGATTGGCTGACTGACTGACTGATTGACTAAGTGATGATTGAATTGACTGACTGGCTGACTGCCTGACTAACTGACTGACTAACTGACTGGCTGACTGACTGACCGACTGGCTGGCTGACTGCCTGACTGGCTGACTGACTGGCTGACTGGCTGACTGACTAAGTGATGATTGGCTGACTGACTGACTGACTGATTGACTAAGTGATGATTGGCTGACTGACTGACTGACTGGCTGACTGATTGATTGACTGATTGGCTGACTGATTGATTGACTGATTGGCTGACTGACTGACTGACTAAGTGATGATTGGCTGACCGACTGACTGACTGACTGATTGATTGACTGACTGACTAAGTGATGATTGGCTGACTGACTGATTGATTGATTGACTGACTGATTGGCTGACTGACTGACTGACTGATTGGCTGACTGACTGATTGACTGACTGACTGATTGGCTGGCTGACTGATGGATTGACTGATTGATTGATTGGCTGACTGACTGGTTGGCTGACTGACTGATTGATTGATTGGCTGACTGGCTGACTGACTGATTGATTAGCTGACTGGCTGACTGACTGCCTGACTGGCTGGCTGACTGATTGACTGACTGACTAACTAAGTGATGATTGGCTGACTGATTGACTAAGTGATGACTGACTGACTGACTGACTGGCTGACTGACTGATTGATTGATTGACTGACTGACTAAGTGATGATTGGCTGACTGACTGATTGATTGACTGACTGACTGACTAAGTGATGATTGGCTGACTGACTGCCTGACTGACTGACTGATTGACTGACTGATTGACTAAGTGATGATTGACTGACTGACTGACTGATTGATTGTCTGGCTGACTGATTGGCTGACTGACTGGCTGACTGACTGATTGACTGGCTGACTGATTGATTGACTGACTGACTGACTAAGTGATGATTGGCTGACTGACTGACTGACTGATTGACTAAGTGATGATTGTCTGGCTGACTGACTGATTGACTGACTGACTGACTGATTGGCTGGCTTACTGACTGATTGACTGATTGATTGACTGACTGATTGGCTGACTGACTGATTGATTGATTGACTGGCTGACTGACTGATTGACTGGCTGACTGATTTATTGACTGACTGACTGATTGACTGACTGACTGACTGATTGACTGACTGACTGATTGATTGTCTGGCTGACTGATTGGCTGGCTGACTGACTGATTGGCTGACTGACTGACTGACTGACTGATTGGCTGGCTTACTGACTGATTGACTGACTGATTGGCTGACTGATTGATTGACTGGCTGACTGACTGATTGACTGGCTGACTGATTGATTGACTGACTGACTGACTAAGTGATGATTGGCTGACTGACTGCCTGACTGACTGACTGATTGACTGACTGATTGACTAAGTGATGATTGACTGACTGACTGACTGATTGATTGTCTGGCTGACTGACTGATTGGCTGACTGACTGACTGACTGACTGATTGGCTGGCTTACTGACTGATTGACTGATTGATTGACTGACTGATTGGCTGACTGACTGATTGATTGATTGACTGGCTGACTGATTTATTGACTGACTGACTGATTTATTGGCTGGCTGGCTGACTGACTGATTGACTGACTGACTGATTGGCTTGCTGATTGTTGTATTGATGTCTGTATTAATGGCTGTATTAATTACAGGTAGTGTGGTACCATGAGGTAATGGCTGTGTTAACGGCTGTATTAATTACAGGTAGTGTGGTACCATGAGGTAATGGCTGTGTTAATTACAGGCAGTGTGGTACCATGAGGTAAAGGCTGTGTTAATTACAGGTAGTGTGGTACCGTGAGGTAATGGCTGTGTTAATTACAGGTAGTGTGGTACCATGAGGTAATGGCTGTGTTAATTACAGGTAGTGTGGTACCGTGAGGTAATGGCTGTGTTAATTACAGGTAGTGTGGTACCATGAGGTAATGGCTGTGTTAATTACAGGTAGTGTGGTACCATGAGGTAATGGATGTATTAATGGCTGTGTTAATTACAGGTAGTGTGGTACCATGAGGTAATGGCTGTGTTAACGGCTGTATTAATTACAGGTAGTGTGGTACCATGAGGTAATGGCTGTGTTAATTACGGGCAGTGTGGTACCATGAGGTAATGGCTGTGTTAATTACAGGTAGTGTGGTACCGTGAGGTAATGGCTGTGTTAATTACAGGTAGTGTGGTACCATGAGGTAATGGCTGTGTTAATTACAGGTAGTGTGGTACCGTGAGGTAATGGCTGTGTTAATTACAGGTAGTGTGGTACCATGAGGTAATGGCTGTGTTAATTACAGGTAGTGTGGTACCATGAGGTAATGGCTGTGTTAATTACAGGTAGTGTGGTACCATGAGGTAATGGCTGTGTTAATTACAGGTAGTGTGGTACCATGAGGTAATGGATGTATTAATGGCTGTGTTAATTACAGGTAGTGTGGTACCATGAGGTAATGGCTGTGTTAATGGCTGTATTAATTACAGGTAGTGTGGTACCATGAGGTAATGGCTGTGTTAATTACAGGTAGTGTGGTACCATGAGGTAATGGATGTATTAATGGCTGTGTTAATTACAGGTAGTGTGGTACCATGAGGTAATGGCTGTGTTAATTACAGGTAGTGTGGTACCATGAGGTAATGGCTGTGTTAATTACAGGTAGTGTGGTACCATGAGGTAATGGCTGTGTTAATTACAGGTAGTGTGGTACCGTGAGGTAATGGCTGTGTTAATTACAGGTAGTGTGGTACCATGAGGTAATGGCTGTGTTAACGGCTGTATTAATTACAGGCAGTGTGGTACCATGAGGTAATGGCTGTGTTAATTACAAGTAGTGTGGTACCATGAGGTAATGGCTGTGTTATTTCCAGGTTGTGCGGTACCGTGAGGTAGAAGAGCATCACACTCAGGTCCAGTGGTTCTGGCAGACCCTAGAGGACTTCTCCAACGAGGAGAGGGTTCTGTTCATGCGCTTCGTCTCGGGACGGTCCAGGCTGCCCGCCAACACAGCTGACATCTCCCAGAGGTTCCAGATCATGAAGGTGGACAGGGTAAGACAACCACCGCCTCCAACACACACACACACATACCAACACACACACACATACCAACACACACAAACACATACACACACACACAGACACACACACACACACACACACACACACACCTCCCAGAGGTTCCAGATCATGAAAGGGGTGAGTGAGAAAGGCCATCCCCACCGACTGATCTTGGTTCAGATGATAAGGGGCTGACATCAGCTGTTGGCCAGACTAGACATGGTTAGGACTGATCTTGGTTCAGATGATAAGGGGCTGACATCAGCTGTTGGCCAGACTAGACATGGTTAGGACTGATCTTGGTTCAGATGATAAGGGGCTGACATCAGCTGTTAGCCAGACTAGACATGGTTAGGGCTGATCTCGGTTCAGATGATAAGGGGCTGACATCAGCTGTTAGCCAGACTAGACATGGTTAGGACTGATCTTGGTTCAGATGATCAGGGGTCGACAGTGTTCGTCTCGTCCTGTGTCTGTCTGTCTGTATTATTCTATATACAGTGTTTATAGCATGCTGTCTGTCTGTCTGTCTGTGTGTGTTCCCCCAGTCTAAATGCCAGAGTGTTCCCCCAGTCTAAATGCCAGAGTGTTCCCCCAGTCTAAATGCCAGTGTGTGTTCCCCCAGTCTAAATGCCAGAGTGTGTTCCCCCAGTCTAAATGCCAGAGTGTTCCCCCAGTCTAAATGCCAGTGTGTTCCCCCAGTCTAAATGCCAGAGTGTGTTCCCCCAGTCTAAATGCCAGAGTGTTCCCCCAGTCTAAATGCCAGAGTGTTCCCCCAGTCTAAATGCCAGTGTGTGTTCCCTCAGGCTAAATGCCAGAGTGTTCCCCCAGTCTAAATGCCAGAGTGTTCCCCCAGTCTAAATGCCAGTGTGTGTTCCCTCAGGCTAAATGCCAGAGTGTTCCCCCAGTCTAAATGCCAGTGTGTGTTCCCTCAGGCTAAATGCCAGTGTGTGTTCCCTCAGGCTAAAGGCCAGAGTGTGTTCCCCAGTCTAAATGCCAGAGTGTGTTCCCCCAGTCTAAATGCCAGAGTGTTCCCCCAGTCTAAATGCCAGAGTGTTCCCCCAGTCTAAATGCCAGAGTGTTCCCCCAGTCTAAATGCCAGTGTGTGTTCCCTCAGGCTAAATGCCAGTGTGTGTTCCCTCAGGCTAAATGCCAGCGTGTGTTCCCTCAGGCTAAAGGCCAGAGTGTGTTCCCCAGTCTAAATGCCAGAGTGTTCCCCCAGTCTAAATGCCAGAGTGTGTTCCCCAGTCTAAATGTCAGAGTGTGTTCCCCAGTCTAAATGCCAGAGTGTGTTCCCCAGTCTAAATGCCAGAGTGTGTTCCCCAGTCTAAATGCCAGAGTGTGTTCCCCAGTCTAAATGCCAGAGTGTGTTCCCCAGTCTAAATGCCAGAGTGTTCCCCCAGTCTAAATGCCAGAGTGTGTTCCCCAGTCTAAATGCCAGAGTGTGTTCCCCAGTCTAAATGCCAGAGTGTGTTCCCCAGTCTAAATGCCAGAGTGTGTTCCCCAGTCTAAATGCCAGAGTGTTCCCCCAGTCTAAATGCCAGAGTGTGTTCCCCAGTCTAAATGCCAGAGTGTGTTCCCCAGTCTAAATGCCAGAGTGTGTTCCCCCAGGCTAAATGCCAGAGTGTGTTCCCCAGTCTAAATGCCAGAGTGTGTTCCCCCAGTCTAAAGGCCAATGCATTTCTCTGCCAATAGACGAACAGCTCAAAGACAGAACTACACACATTGCAAGATAATGTTGATGATGTAATGAACACCTCTCTCTGCCCCCCCCCCCTCTCTCTCTCTGCCCCCCCCTCTCCTCCCCCCCTCTCTCTGCCCCCCACCTCTCTCTCTCTCTGTCCCCCCCCTCTCTCTCTGTCCCCACCTCTCTCTCTCTCTGTCCCGTCTCCCCCCCTCCTCGTCTCTACCCCCCCCATACAGCCCTATGACAGCCTGCCGACCTCCCAGACCTGTTTCTTCCAGCTGCGCCTGCCTCCTTACTCCAGCCAGACGGTGATGGCAGAGAGACTCCGCTACGCCATCAACAACTGTCGCTCCATCGACATGGACAACTACATGTTGTCACGCAACGTAGACAACGCAGAGGGCTCGGACACGGACTACTGACCAACCACAGTCTGCCCAGACCCGATGCACCCTCACCACACACACACACACACGAGACCCAGGAAAGACCGGGCCTGGATGGAATATAGACTGTCCTCTCCTCTCACAGACCCTCACCACACACACAACGAGACCCAGGAAAGACCGGGCCTGGATGGAATATAGACTGTCCTCTCCTCTCATAAACCCTGACCACACACACACACACACACACACACACGAGACCCAGGAAAGACCGGGCCTGGATGGAATATAGACTGTCCTCTCCTCTCACAGACCCTCACTACACACACACACACACACACGAGACCCAGGAAAGACCGGGCCTGGATGGAATATAGACTGTCCTCTCCTCTCACAGACCCTCACCACACACACACACACACACAACGAGACCCAGGAAAGACCGGGCCTGGATGGAATATAGACTGTCCTCTCCTCTCACAGACCCTCACTACACACACACACAACGAGACCCAGGAAAGACCGGGCCTGGATGGAATATAGACTGTCCTCTCCTCTCACAGACCCTCACTACACACACACACACACACACACAACGAGACCCAGGAAAGACCGGGCCTGGATGGAATATAGACTGTCCTCTCCTCTCACAGACCCTCACCACACACACACAACGAGACCCAGGAAAGACCGGGCCTGGATGGAATATAGACTGTCCTCTCCTCTCACAGACCCTCACTACACACACACACACACACACAACGAGACCCAGGAAAGACCGGGCCTGGATGGAATATAGACTGTCCTCTCCTCTCACAGACCCTCACCACACACACAACGAGACCCAGGAAAGACCGGGCCTGGATGGAATATAGACTGTCCTCTCCTCTCACAGATCCTCACCACACACACACACACACAACGAGACCCAGGAAAGACCGGGCCTGGATGGAATATAGACTGTCCTCTCCTCTCACAGACCCTCACTACACACACACAACGAGACCCAGGAAAGACCGGGCCTGGATAGAATATAGACTGTCCTCTCCTCTCACAGACCCTCACCACACACACAACGAGACCCAGGAAAGACCGGGCCTGGATAGAATATAGACTGTCCTCTCCTCTCACAGACCCTCACCACACACACACACACACAACGAGACCCAGGAAAGACCGGGCCTGGATGGAATATAGACTGTCCTCTCCTCTCACAGACCCTCACCACACACACACACACACAACGAGACCCAGGAAAGACCGGGCCTGGATGGAATATAGACTGTCCTCTCCTCTCACAGACCCTCACCACACACACACACACACAACGAGACCCAGGAAAGACCGGGCCTGGATGGAATATAGACTGTCCACTCCTCTCACAGACCATCACCACACACACACACACACACACAACGAGACCCAGGAAAGACCGGGCCTGGATGGAATATAGACTGTCCTCTCCTCTCACAGACCCTCACCACACACACACACACACACACACACAACGAGACCCAGGAAAGACCGGGCCTGGATGGAATATAGACTGTCCTCTCCTCTCACAGACCCTCACTACACACACACACACACACAACGAGACCCAGGAAAGACCGGGCCTGGATGGAATATAGACTGTCCTCTCACAGAGCGGCACACAGCAGAAACCCAGAAGGATGACATCTTCTTCGTTGTCCGTTATCAACGTACAGTAGGAAGTCACAGAGCAGCAACAACAGTGTTCATTTACCTGAATGGGAAAAGGCCCGGGTCCCTTTTGAACATGTCATTATATCCCATGTTTCTCTACCACTCTCAACACATAAGACATAATGGATGGATTTGATTCAATGTTTTTATTTTTCACCGAATGGGTTTTTATTAGTTATGTTTTCGTTTTTTTTAAGCAAATTTTTAAAAACCCAGAAGCAGTTCATTGATTCTTATTATTATTATTATTCTTATTTTGGTTAGTTTTTTTAATCGTTTCATTTCTTTCAGGGTTTTTGTTTTTAGCATGGAGGTGTTTTATTTAAGTCTTTGGGGGAAAATGTGTATAAGAATATTCATTCACCCCAAGTGAAGAAGAAAATTTAAAAAATGATGTTGTACAATTGTGTATAATGTTTCAGTAGGAAAATGTTTTACATAAATATCCATATTTATTTTTGTTTTCATTTTTTTTTTTTATTGCCAATGCTGTGTTTCCTAAAGCAGGAACACAAAACAAACAAAACTCAATAAAATGCTTCAGAAACGGACTTGTTAAAGTTTATTCTGTGTTCAATAGCGGGGTCTTGGAAGTGGTCGGTTTTTAGAAATGAAACCAACGTGAAATCTGAATATTATAATTATAATACAAAACATTATGGAGAAACACTTTGTTTTCGCAGAAAAAACTAAATATCATCACATTTCTTTTGATTATAGTATAAAAATGTCACAAAAGGCCACATTTTAGGGAGGTAAAGTAAATCAACCTTGGAACATTGTCCCCCAAAAAATATTTACACAACAAAACAAAAAAAAACTCCTTCCCATCGTTTGAGTCAGAAGACATTGTTCAACAATGTGTATGTTGTTCACACGCCAGTTTAGAATCAGATATTGTTGTTTACACATGAGCCAGTTTAGAATCAGATATTGTTGTTTACACATGAGCCAGTTTAGAATCAGATATTGTTGTTTACACATGAGCCAGTTTAGAATCAGATATTGTTGTTCACACATGAGCCAGTTTAGAATCAGATATTGTTGTTTACACATGAGCCAGTTTAGAATCAGATATTGTTGTTTACACATGAGCCAGTATCTGGTGTCAGATATTGCTGTTCACACATGAGCCAGTTTAGAATCAGATATTGTTGTTTACACATGAGCCAGTTTAGAATCAGATATTGTTGTTCACACATGAGCCAGTTTAGAATCAGATATTGTTGTTCACACATGAGCCAGTTTAGAATCAGATATTGTTGTTTACACATGAGCCAGTTTAGAATCAGATATTGTTGTTTACACATGAGCCAGTTTAGAATCAGATATTGTTGTTTACACATGAGCCAGTTTAGAATCAGATATTGTTGTTTACATCACATGGTATCTAGTATCTGGTGTCAGATATTGTTGTTTACACATGAGCCAGTTTAGAATCAGATTTTGTTGTTTACACATGAGCCAGTTTAGAATCAGATATTGTTGTTTACACATGAGCCAGTTTAGAATCAGATATTGTTGTTTACGTCACATGGTATCTAGTATCTGGTGTCAGATATTGTTGTTCACACATGAGCCAGTTTAGAATCAGATATTGTTGTTTACACATGAGCCAGTTTAGAATCAGATATTGTTGTTTACACATGAGCCAGTTTAGAATCAGATATTGTTGTTTACACATGAGCCAGTTTAGAATCAGATATTGTTGTTTACACATGAGCCAGTTTAGAATCAGATATTGTTGTTTACACATGAGCCAGTTTAGAATCAGATATTGTTGTTTACACATGAGCCAGTTTAGAATCAGATATTGTTGTTTACATCACATGGTATCTAGTATCTGGTGTCAGATATTGTTGTTTACACATGAGCCAGTTTAGAATCAGATATTGTTGTTTACACATGAGCCAGTTTAGAATCAGATATTGTTGTTTACACATGAGCCAGTTTAGAATCAGATATTGTTGTTTACGTCACATGGTATCTAGTATCTGGTGTCAGATATTGCTGTTCACACATGAGCCAGTTTAGAATCAGATATTGTTGTTTACACATGAGCCAGTATCTGGTGTCAGATATTGCTGTTCACACATGAGCCAGTTTAGAATCAGATATTGTTGTTTACACATGAGCCAGTTTAGAATCAGATATTGTTGTTCACACATGAGCCAGTTTAGAATCAGATATTGTTGTTTACACATGAGCCAGTTTAGAATCAGATATTGTTGTTTACACATGAGCCAGTTTAGAATCAGATATTGTTGTTCACACATGAGCCAGTTTAGAATCAGATATTGTTGTTTACACATGAGCCAGTTTAGAATCAGATATTGTTGTTTACACATGAGCCAGTTTAGAATCAGATATTGTTGTTCACACATGAACCAGTTTAGAATCAGATATTGTTGTTTACATCACATGGTATCTAGTATCTGGTGTCAGATATTGTTGTTTACACATGAGCCAGTTTAGAATCAGATATTGTTGTTTACACATGAGCCGGTTTAGAATCAGATATTGTTGTTTACACATGAGCCAGTTTAGAATCAGATATTGTTGTTTACGTCACATGGTATCTAGTATCTGGTGTCAGATATTGCTGTTCACACATGAGCCAGTTTAGAATCAGATATTGTTGTTTACACATGAGCCAGTATCTGGTGTCAGATATTGCTGTTCACACATGAGCCAGTTTAGAATCAGATATTGTTGTTTACATCACATGGTATCTGGTGTCAGATATTGTTAGAATCAGATATTGTTGTTTACATCACATGGTATCTGGTGTCAGATATTGTTGTTTACATCATATGTTATCTAGTATCTGGTGTCAGATATTGTTGTTTACGTCACATGGTATCTAGTATCTGGTGTCAGATATTGTTGTTTACATCACATGTTATCTGGTGTCAGATATTGTTGATTACATCACATGGTATCTAGTATCTGGTGTCAGATATTGTTGTTTACATCACATGGTATCTGGTGTCAGATATTGTTGTTTACATCACATGGTATCTGGTGTAAGATATTGTTGATTACATCACATGGTATCTAGTATCTGGTGTGAAGTCAGATATTGTTGTTTACATCACATGGTATCTGGTGTCAGATATTGTTGTTTACATCACATGGTATCTAGTATCTGGTGTCAGATATTGTTGTTTACATCACATGGTATCTGGTGTCAGATATGGTTGTTTACATCACATGGTATCTGGTGTCAGATATGGTTGTTTACATCACATGGTATCTGGTGTCAGATATTGTTGTTTACATCACATGGTATCTGGTGTAAGATAATGTTGTTTACATCACATGGTATCTAGTATCTGGTGTCAGATATTGTTGTTTACATCACATGGTATTTAGTATCTGGTGTCAGATTTGTTGTTTACATCACATGGTATCTGGTGTCAGATATTGTTGTTTACATCACATGGTATCTGGTGTCAGATATTGTTGTTTACATCACATGGTATCTGGTGTCAGATATGATTCCCACATTGATTGCATCCCAAATGGCCCCATTGGGGACCCAGCCATTATCTGGTGTGTAGAAGGATTGTCAGAGATAATGGTTAACTGGATAGAACAGGAAATGGCTGGTAGGAGGGACTGTGGCTGTTATATTGTCCCTCACTCTGTAGCTAAGGCTCTCTATGGAAGACTGTCTCTCTCTCTCTGTCTGCATAGTCTGTCTCTCTCTCTGGAAGACTGTCTCTCTCTCTCTGTCTGCATAGTCTGTCTCTCTATATGGAAGACTGTCTCTCTCTCTCTGTCTGCATAGTCTGTCTCTCTCTCTGTCTGCATAGTCTGTCTCTCTCTCTGTCTTCATAGTCTGTCTCTCTCTCTGTCTTCATAGTCTGTCTCTCTGTCTGTCGCTCTCTCTGTCTTCATAGTCTCTCTGTCTCTCTCTCTGTCTTCATAGTCTGTCTCTCTGTCTGTCGCTCTCTCTGTCTTCATAGTCTCTCTGTCTCTCTCTCTGTCTGCATAGTCTGTCTCTCTGTCTGTCGCTCTCTCTGTCTTCATAGTCTCTCTGTCTCTCTCTCTGTCTTCATAGTCTGTCTCTCTGTCTGTCGCTCTCTCTGTCTTCATAGTCTCTCTGTCTCTCTCTCTGTCTGCATAGTCTGTCTCTCTCTCTGTCTTCATAGTCTCTCTGTCTCTCTCTCTGTCTTCATAGTCTGTCTCTGTCTCTCTCTGTCTCTCTCTCTGTCTTCATAGTTTGTCTCTCTCTCTGTCTGTCTGTCTGTCTGCCGGTGACCAAATAAATCTTCTCTTGGTGTAGTTCAAGGTCTCCACAGTGTCCCTTGGAGCGTCACACAGAAGGAGCATGGAGTCATGTCAGGGCCAAGCTGATGGGTGGAATGGCTGACGTCAGGTTGTCTCGTCGTTGTTGTTGTTGTTGTTGTTGATCCTATCTATGGTCCAACGTGGACATGGTGTCAACATGAGGTCGCGCTATTGTGTCAACTAACAAAAACAAGTGGACTGAATGAAGGAAGAGTCCAACTGTCAGAGCTGAGTGAGTGGTTAGTTACCTTTCACATGTGATACTCCTCTACCAGGATGGATATCAGGGGGCCATTTGGGATCTAATCACATTCTGTCAGCTGTCGGAATAACGAGAGCCCATATCCCAGTATTCCTGTTATTGTTCCTGTTATTATTCCTGCTTTTAAGACCCTTCTTGTTCCCAGATGGGAAACCAGGCTATCCAGTCCAACCATTTATCCATCTGATCACCCTCAACTTCCTCAGGCCAGATAAGTCCAACTTCCTCAGGCCAGATAAGTCCTACTTCCTCAGGCCAGATAAGTTCAACTTCCTCAGGCCAGATAAGTCCAACTTCCTCAGGCCAGATAAGTCCAACTCAACTTCCTCATGCCAGATAAGTCCAACTCAACTTCCTCAGGCCAGATAAGTCCAACTCAACTTCCTCAGTCCAGATAAGTCCAACTCAACTTTCTCAGGCCAGATAAGTCCAACTTCCTCAGGCCAGATAAGTCCAACTTCCTCAGGCCAGATAAGTCCAATTTCCTCAGGCCCGATAAGTCCAACTCAACTTCCTCAGTCCAGATAAATCCAACTCAACTTCCTCAGTCCAGATAAGTCCAACTCAACTTCCTCAGGCCAGATAAGTCCAACTCAACTTCCTCAGGCCAGATAAGTCCAACTCAACTTCCTCAGTCCAGATAAGTCCAGCTCAACTTCCTCAGTCCAGATAAGTCCAACTCAACTGCACCAAATGAAAGTGATGGGCAAGGCTACTGCATGTAGGATATTGATGGAGATGTGTTTCTCTCCTTTACCCAAGACCCTTTCTGTTTTACACCTCTCTCTCTCTGTCTGTCCTCAAGATAACACACAAAACCAAGGTTAGTCTTGTTTATGTCTCCTCTCCTCCATGTCTCTGTGTCTTACTGCAGGTCTATAATATGTCTCCTCTCCTCCATGTCTCTGTGTCTTACTGCAGGTCTATAATATGTCTCCTCTCCTCCATGTCTGTGTCTTACTGCAGGTCTATAATATGTCTCCTCTCCTCCATGTCTCTGTGTCTTACTGCAGGTCTATAATATGTCTCCTCTCCTCCATGTCTGTGTCTTACTGCAGGTCTATAATATGTCTCCTCTCCTCCATGTCTCTGTGTCTTACTGCAGGTCTATAATATGTCTCCTCTCCTCCATGTCTCTGTGTCTTACTGCAGGTCTATAATATGTCTCCTCTCCTCCATGTCTCAGTGTCTTACTGCAGGCCTATAATATGTCTCCTCCATGTCTCAGTGTCTTACTGCAGGTCTATAATATGTCTCCTCTCCTCCATGTCTCGGTGTCTTACTGCAGGTCTATAATATGTATCCTCCATGTCTCAGTGTCTTACTGCAGGTCTATAATATGTCTCCTCCATATCTCTGTGTCTCACTGCAGGTCTATAATATGTCTCCTCTCCTCCATGTCTCAGTGTCTTACTGCAGGTCTATAATATGTCTCCTATCCTCCATGTCTCAGTGTCTTACTGCAGGTCTATAATATGTATCCTCTCCTCCATGTCTCAGTATCTTACTGCAGGTCTATAATATGTCTCCTCTCCTCCATGTCTCTGTGTCTTACTGCAGGTCTATAATATGTCTCCTCCATGTCTCAGTGTCTTACTGCAGGTCTATAATATGTCTCTGTGTCTTACTGCAGGTCTATAATATGTCTCCTCCATGTCTCTGTGTCTTACTGCAGGTCTATAATATGTCTCCTCCATGTCTCAGTGTCTTACTGCAGGTCTATAATATGTCTCCTCCATATCTCTGTGTCTCACTGCAGGTCTATAATATTTCTCCTCTCCTCCATGTCTCAGTGTCTTACTGCAGGTCTATAATATGTCTCCTCCATATCTCTGTGTCTTACTGCAGGTCTATAATATGTCTCCTCCATGTCTCAGTGTCTTACTGCAGGTCTATAATAATTCTCCTCTCCTCCATGTCTCTGTGTCTTACTACAGGTCTATAATATGTCTCCTCCATGTCTCTGTGTCTTACTGCAGGTCTATAATATGTATCCTCTCCTCCATGTCTCAGTGTCTTACTGCAGGTCTATAATAATTCTCCTCTCCTCCATGTCTCTGTGTCTTACTGCAGGTCTATAATATGTCTCCTCTCCTCCATGTCTCAGTGTCTTACTGCAGGTCTATAATATGTCTCCTCCATGTCTCAGTGTCTTACTGCAGGTCTATAATATGTCTCCTCCATATCTCTGTGTCTTACTGCAGGTCTATAATATGTCTCCTCCATGTCTCAGTGTCTTACTGCAGGTCTATAATATGTCTCTGTGTCTTACTGCAGGTCTATAATATGTCTCCTCCATGTCTCCGTGTCTTACTGCAGGTCTATAATATGTCTCCTCACCTCCATGTCTCTGTGTCTTACTGCAGGTCTATAATATGTCTCCTCCATGTCTCTGTGTCTTACTGCAGGTCTATAATATGTCTCCTCCATGTCTCAGTGTCTTACTGCAGGTCTATAATATGTCTCTGTGTCTTACTGCAGGTCTATAATATGTCTCCTCCATGTCTCAGTGTCTTACTGCAGGTCTATAATATGTCTCTGTGTCTTACTGCAGGTCTATAATATGTCTCCTCCATGTCTCCGTGTCTTACTGCAGGTCTATAATATGTCTCCTCACCTCCATGTCTCTGTGTCTTACTGCAGGTCTATAATATGTCTCCTCCATGTCTCTGTGTCTTACTGCAGGTCTATAATATGTCTCCTCCATGTCTCAGTGTCTTACTGCAGGTCTATAATATGTCTCCTCACCTCCATGTCTCTGTGTCTTACTGCAGGTCTATAATATGTCTCCTCCATGTCTCTGTGTCTTACTGCAGGTCTATAATATGTCTCCTCCATGTCTCAGTGTCTTACTGCAGGTCTATAATATGTCTCTGTGTCTTACTGCAGGTCTATAATATGTCTCCTCACCTCCATGTCTCTGTGTCTTACTGCAGGTCTATAATATGTCTCCTCCATGTCTCAGTGTCTTACTGCAGGTCTATACTATGTCTCCTCCATGTCTCTGTGTCTCACTGCAGGTCTATAATATTTCTCCTCTCCTCCATGTCTCAGTGTCTTACTGCAGGTCTATAATATGTCTCCTCCATGTCTCAGTGTCTTACTGCAGGTCTATAATATGTCTCCTCCATATCTCTGTGTCTTACTGCAGGTCTATAATATGTCTCCTCCATGTCTCAGTGTCTTACTGCAGGTCTATAATAATTCTCCTTTCCTCCATGTCTCTGTGTCTTACTGCAGGTCTATAATATGTCTCCTCCATGTCTCTGTGTCTTACTGCAGGTCTATAATATGTATCCTCTCCTCCATGTCTCAGTGTCTTACTGCAGGTCTATAATAATTCTCCTCTCCTCCATGTCTCTGTGTCTTACTGCAGGTCTATAATATGTCTCCTCTCCTCCATGTCTCAGTGTCTTACTGCAGGTCTATAATATGTCTCCTCCATGTCTCAGTGTCTTACTGCAGGTCTATAATATGTCTCTTCCATGTCTCAGTGTCTTACTGCAGGTCTATAATATGTCTCCTCCATATCTCTGTGTCTCACTGCAGGTCTATAATATTTCTCCTCTCCTCCATGTCTCAGTGTCTTACTGCAGATAAACCAACCGTAGTTGGATCACATGATGGATCACATGACACACAGCTCTTAAAGAGACAGCGTCCCGCTCAGACACCGACCTTTGCCCCCTGCTGTATTGGGGAGCCTGTTGTGGAAAGATACAGCTCTGTGTCTCCCGGGTCAACTCTGTGCCCAGATCAGTCCTTATCTCCTCCATGGACCATGTCTGAGTCTAGCTGTTACGAACGGCTGCTCTCCCCATCACCTCCCGGACTCTGACCTCCCATGTTTCTGGGTGAGATGATGCTCTCCTTGGACTGGAGCAGCCTCTCCAGGCAGGGCGAGCTGATCTTCCCCGACGGAGGCCCTCGTCGGTGGGCTCGGGGTCTGACTCTGTAAGGGTGGGTCTGGAGGTGGGGGTCCACAGTGCTCCCCTGGGGGTCAGTGCTGGAGGAGACCGCGTCGTCTTGGGTCTGTTCCTGGTCGTCGGCTGGACGGTTGGATCCCAGGGAGCAGGCGGTGGAGGGCCTGACCAGGCCCGGTGGCTCTTGCTGGGCTGTCTCTGTCTCTGTGTTGGAGGAGCAGATGGGGGCGGTGTGGAGACGTTTGAGATGAGTGGCAGAGGAGTAGGGGAAGGAGCTGGGCAGGGGTCCGTCGGAGGCTCGCAGTGCTGGGTGGTGGTCACCCTCTGGGGGGGAGACGACGGGAGGAGAGGCTGGAGGTGGTGGCTGGGCTGGGGCCTGGTACTGCTGTGGAGAGTCAGAACGGAATAGGTTCAGTTTGTATCCCTTTGTCCACCATGAAGAACTGACTACAAAGAATAGTAGAATATCCTTCTTCCTTAAGAGACATTATGCCATCCTGACTGAGTAGAATTCTGTCTCCTGCTTTCTAATGGGATTCTAGACTCCAGAGTGTTATCTGGTGATGACATCATAACTTCAATTGTCTAACATCTTCCGAGGGGGAGAGAACAGAACGCAGTCGGTCTGGCACGAGAGGGGAAAATTAGGAACCTTGTTTTTCCTCCTCCCTCTACTCCTCTTCCCTTCCCTCTACTCCTCCTCCCTTCCCTCTACTCCTCTCTCTACTCATCCTCCCTTCTCTCTCCTCCTCCCTTCTCTCCTCCTCCCTTCCCTCTACTCCTCCCATCCCTCTCCTCCTCCCTTCTCTCCTCCTCCCTTCCCTCTCCTACTCCCTCTACTCCTCCTCCCTTATCTCCTCCTCCCTTCTCTACTCCTCCCTTCCCTTCCCTCTCCTCCTCCCCTCTCTCCTTCTCCCTTCCCTCTCCTCCTCCCTCTACTCCTCCTCCCTTCCCTCTACTCCTCCTCCCTTCCTCTTCTCCTCCCTTCTCTCCTACTCCTCCCTTCTCTTCCTCCTTCTTCTACTACTCCCTCTACCGCTCCTCCCTTCTCTCCTCCTCCCTCCTCTCCTACTCCCTCTACTCCTCCCTTCCCCCTCATCCTCCCTTCTCTCCTCCTCCCTTCCCTCTACTCCTCCTCCCTTCCCTCTACTCCTCTCTCTACTCATCCTCCCTTCTCTCTCCTCCTCCCTTCTCTCCTCCTCCCTTCCCTCTACTCCTCCCATCCCTCTCCTCCTCCCTTCTCTCCTCCTCCCTTCCCTCTCCTACTCCCTCTACTCCTCCTCCCTTATCTCCTCCTCCCTTCTCTACTCCTCCCTTCCCTTCCCTCTCCTCCTCCCCTCTCTCCTTCTCCCTTCCCTCTCCTCCTCCCTCTACTCCTCCTCCCTTCCCTCTACTCCTCCTCCCTTCTCTTCTCCTCCCTTCTCTCCTACTCCTCCCTTCTCTCCTCCTTCTTCTACTACTCCCTCTACCGCTCCTCCCTTCTCTCCTCCCTCCCTCCTCTCCTACTCCCTCTACTCCTCCCTTCCCCCTCATCCTCCCTTCTCTCCTCCTCCCTTCCCTCTACTCCTCCTCCCTTCCCTCTACTCCTCTCTCTACTCCTCCTCCCTTCCCTCTCCTCCTCCCTTCTCTCCTCCTCCCTTCCCTCTACTCCTCCCGTCCCTCTCCTCCTCCCTTCTCTCCTCCTCCCTTCCCTCTCCTACTCCCTCTACTCCTCCTCCCTTCTCTCTTCCTCCCTTCTCTACTCCTCCCTTCCCTTCCCTCTCCTCCTCCCCTCTCTCCTCCTCCCTTCCCTCTCCTCCTCCCTCTACTCCTCTCCCTTCCCTCTACTCCTCCTCCCTTCTCTCCTCCTCCCTTCTCTCCTACTCCCACTACTCCTCCTCCCTTCTCTCCTCCTTCTACTACTCCCTCTACTCTTCCTCCCTTCTCTCCTCCTCCCTCCTCTCCTACTCCCTCTACTCCTCCCTTCCCCCTCATCCTCCCTTCTCTCCTACTCCCTCTACTCCTCCTCCTTTCTCTCCTACTCCCTCTACTCCTCCTCCTTTCTCTCCTACTCCCTCTACTCTTCCTCCCTTCTCTCCTCGTCCCTTCTCTCCTACTCCCTCTACTCTTCCTCCCTTCTCTCCTCGTCCCTTCTCTCCTACTCCCTCTACTCCTCCTCTTCCAGACCTCTACCTGTCCTCTAAGACATTCCTCTGTTGTTCTCAGTCCATTGTCTTATGTGACATGACACCTCTATAATTCCCCTCCTGAAGAGATAGATTGTAAAACCTGCTCTGTCCTCTTCCTGCTATTCTCAGGATAATGGATATGTTGGGCTCCTCTCCTCCCTCCCTCCCTCCCTCCCTTCCTCCCTCCCTTCCTCCCTCAACTCCTACCTGTAGGGTTGCATTCCAAACTGCACTGAAAGTGGCTGCTCTCCTATCTTCCTACTAGCATAGCTACCACATACAATGTAGCAGTGTTCTGGACATTCTAAATGGAATGGTAGTGTTGGAACCGAACCAGTATCTCATCTACGATGTAGCAGTGTTCTGGACATTCTAAATGGAATGGTAGTGTTGGAACCGAACCAGTATCTCATCTACGATGTAGCAGTGTTCTGGACATTCTAAATGGAATGGTAGTGTTGGAACAGAACCAGTATCTCATCTACGATGTAGCAGTGTTCTGGACATTCTAAATGGAATGGTAGTGTTGGAACAGAACCAGTATCTCATCTACGATGTAGCAGTGTTCTGGACATTCGAAATGGAATGGTAGTGTTGGAACAGAACCAGTATCTGATCTATGATGTAGCAGTGTTCTGGACATGCATTCTATCATTCTAAGTGTTATGCTGGTGTCAATATTGGAACAGTCTTTCATCAAACCTCACTGTTAAAGACCTTTACCTTAGCTGGAGTGTGGTGCTCTTCCTGGCTGTCATTGTGCTGATCTGGGTCTGGGTCTGGGCCTGGGTCTGGGTCTGGGCGGGATCTGACTTGAGGAAACCAGCTATGGAGCATCGCTTCCATCTTCAGGATCACACTGACGTAGCGCTCACTACAAACAGAACACAGAACATACCAAGATTTAGAACACAGAAAGAGAATAGAACACAGAACACATAAAATAACAGGGTTTAGAACACATAACAGATAATAGAACAGGGTTTAGAACACAGAACAGATAATAGAACAGGGTTTAGAACACAGAACACATAATAGAACAGGGTTCTAGTACACTACTATAGACCAGAGGCCTATCCCTATATAGTGGTACTACTATAGACCAGTGCCCTATTCCCTATATAGTGGTACTACTATAGACCAGTGCCCTATTCCCTATATAGTGGTACTACTATAGACCAGAGCCCTATTCCCTATATAGTGGTACTACTTTAGACCAGAGGCCTATCCCTATATAGTGGTACTACTATAGACCAGAGGCCTATTCCCTATATAGTACACTACTATAGACCAGAGGCCTATCCCTATATAGTGGTACTACTATAGACCAGAGCCCTATTCCCTATATAGTGCACTACTTTAGACCAGGGCCCTATTCCCTATATAGTGGTACTACTATAGACCAGAGGCCTATTCCCTATATAGTGCACTACTTTAGACCAGAGCCCTATTCCCTATATAGTGGTACTACTATAGACCAGAGGCCTATTCCCTATATAGTGCACTACTTTAGACCAGAGCCCTATTCCCTATATAGTGCACTACTTTAGACCAGAGCCCTATTCCCTATATAGTGGTACTACTATAGACCAGAGCCCTATTCCCTATATAGTGGTACTACTATAGACCAGAGGCCTATTCCCTATATAGTGCACTACTTTAGACCAGAGCCCTATTCCCTATATAGTGGTACTACTATAGACCAGAGGCCTATTCCCTATATAGTGCACTACTTTAGACCAGAGCCCTATTCCCTATATAGTGCACTACTTTAGACCAGAGCCCTATTCCCTATATAGTGCACTACTTTAGACCAGAGCCCTATTCCCTATATAGTGCACTACTTTAGACCAGAGCCCTATTCCCTATATAGTGCACTACTTTAGACCAGAGGCCTATTCCCTATATAGTGCACTACTTTAGACCAGAGCCCTATTCCCTATATAGTGCACTACTTTAGACCAGAGCCCTATTCCCTATATAGTGCACTACTTTAGACCAGAGCCCTATTCCCTATATAGTGCACTACTTTAGACCAGAGCCCTATTCCCTATATAGTGCACTACTTTAGACCAGAGCCCTATTCCCTATATAGTGCACTACTTTAGACCAGAGGCCTATTCCCTATATAGTGCACTACTTTAGACCAGAGCCCTATTCCCTATATAGTGCACTACTTTAGACCAGAGCCCTATTTCCTATATAGGGCACTACTTTTGTCCAGGGTGCCATTTGGGAGGCAAACGGAGCGAGAGTTGGTGATGACATATATGTCAGTGAATAAACAGGTTCAGCATATTGTCATGTCTGTGTCCGTTCCAAACCTCCACTGATCTCATCTGTACATTCTGCCTCTGACCTGGGCCTGTTTACCTCTACAGGAGAAATGTGACGTGATGCTGTGTGCTGCCTGCTTGCTGCCTGCTTGTTGCCTGCTTGCTGCCTGCTTGTTGCCTGCTTGCTGCCTGCTTGTTGCCTGCTTGTTGCCTGCTTGCTGCCTGCTTGTTGCATGCTTGCTGCCTGCTTGTTGCCTGCTTGTTGCCTGCTTGCTGCCTGCTTGTTGCCTGCTTGTTGCCTGCTTGCTGCCTGCTTGTTGCATGCTTGCTGCCTGCTTGTTGCCTGCTTGTTGCCTGCTTGCTGCCTGCTTGTTGCCTGATGGTTGCCTGCTTGCTGCCTGCTTGTTGCCTGCTTGCTGCCTGCTTGCTGCCTGCTTGTTGCCTGCTTGCTGCCTGCTTGCTGCCTGCTTGCTGCCTGCTTGCTGCCTGCTTGCTGCCTTCTTGTTGCCTGCTTGTTGCCTGCTTGCTGCCTGCTTGTTGCCTGATGGTTGCCTGCTTGCTGCCTGCTTGTTGCCTGCTTGCTGCCTGCTTGCTGCCTGCTTGTTGCCTGCTTGCTGCCTGCTTGCTGCCTGCTTGCTGCCTGCTTGCTGCCTGCTTGTTGCCTGCTTGCTGCCTGCTTGTTGCATGCTTGTTGCATGCTTGCTGCCTGCTTGCTGCCTGCTTGTTGCCTGCCTGTTGCCTGCTTGTTGCCTGCTTGCTGCCTGCTTGCTGCCTGCTTGCTGCCTGCTTGTTGCCTGCTTGCTGCCTGCTTGCTGCCTGCTTGTTGCCTGCTTGTTGCCTGCTTGCTGCCTGCTTGTTGCATGCTTGTTGCCTGCCTGTTGCCTGCTTGCTGCCTGCTTGCTGCCTGCTTGCTGCCTGCTTGCTGCCTGCTTGTTGCATGCTTGTTGCCTGCTTGCTGCCTGCTTGTTGCATGCTTGTTGCCTGCCTGTTGCCTGCCTGTTGCCTGCTTGCTGCCTGCTTGTTGCCTGTTTGCTGCCTGCTTGTTGCATGCTTGTTGCCTGCTTGCTGCCTGCTTGTTGCATGCTTGTTGCCTGCTTGTTGCCTGCTTGCTGCCTGCTTGCTGCCTGCTTGTTGCCTGCTTGCTGCCTGCTTGTTGCCTGCCTGTTGCCTGCTTGCTGCCTGCTTGTTGCCTGCCTGTTGCCTGCCTGCTTGCTGCCTGCTTGCTGCCTGCTTGTTGCCTGCTTGTTGCCTGCCTGTTGCCTGCTTGTTGCATGCTTGTTGCCTGCTTGTTGCCTGCTTGCTGCCTGCTTGCTGCCTGCTTGTTGCCTGCTTGCTGCCTGCTTGTTGCCTGCCTGTTGCCTGCTTGCTGCCTGCTTGTTGCCTGCCTGTTGCCTGCCTGTTGCCTGCTTGCTGCCTGCTTGTTGCCTGCTTGTTGCCTGCCTGTTGCCTGCTTGCTGCCTGCTTGTTGCCTGCTTGTTGCCTGCCTGTTGCCTGCTTGTTGCCTGCTTGCTGCCTGCTTGCTGCCTGCCTGTTGCCTGCCTGTTGCCTGCTTGCTGCCTGCTTGCTGCCTGCTTGTTGCCTGCCTGTTGCCTGCTTGTTGCCTGCTTGCTGCCTGCTTGCTGCCTGCCTGTTGCCTGCCTGTTGCCTGCTTGAGTGTCTGTGCAGCTATGCTGCTGTACAGTCAGTCACACATGCTGCATGATCCTGTCCACACGTGGCAGCGTGCGAGGGAGGGAGGGAGGGAGCAAGGGAGGAAGCGAGGGCCCCTGTTCCTTCCATTCACCGCTATAAATAGTCAGTAAGCCCTGAGGCCGTACGACTGCCTATCTATCGCCCCGTAGTGGCCTCGCTCAGTGTGTGTGTGTGTGTGTGTGTGTGTGTGTGTGTGTGTGTGTGTGTGTGTGTGTGTGTGTGTGTGTGTGTGTGTGTGTGTGTGTGTGTGTGTGTGTGTGTGTGCTCTGCTGCTTTAAGCAGCCAGTGGGATTTAACACTGTTTCACCAACACCTCCTCCCCCCTCTCTCTCTTTCGTCTTGCCTATTCATCCTTCTCCTCTCCTCCTTCTCATCTGCCTCCCCTTCCCTCCTCCTCCTCTTCTCCTCTGCCTCCTATTTCCTCCTCCTCTCCTCCTCTGCCTCCCCTTTCCTCCTCTCCTCTTCCTCCTCCTCTCATCTGCCTCCCCTTCCCTCCTCCTCCTCCTCTCCTCTGCCTCCCATTTCCTCCTCCTCTCCTCCTCATCCTCTCTGTAGTGGGTTCAGATTATTCTGGGTTCCATAATGAGAAGTCACCTGCTGTGAGCTGCTCTACATGTGGTCTGATTCCTCCTCACACACATACAGATTACACCCCTACCCACATAACAGTGGGTTAAAGTCCCGTTATCATACAGATTACACCCCTACCCACATAACAGTGGGTTAAAGTCCCGTTAGCATACAGATTACACCCCTACCCACATAACAGTGGGTTGAAGTACCGTTAGCCTACAGATTACACCCCTACCCACATAACAGTGGGTTAAAGTCCTGTTAGCATCACATACAGATTACACCCCTACCCACATAACAGTGGGCTAAAGTCCCGTTAGCCTACAGATTACACCCCTACCCACATAACAGTGGGTTAAAGTCCTGTTAGCCTACAGATTACACCCCTACCCACATAACAGTGGGTTAAAGTCCTGTTAGCCTACAGATTACACCCCTACCCACATAACAGTGGGTTAAGGTCCTGTTATCACACACATACAGATTACACCCCTACCCACATAACAGTGGGTTAAAGTCCCGTTATCATACAGATTACACCCCTACCCACATAACAGTGGGTTAAAGTCCCGTTAGCATACAGATTACACCCCTACCCACATAACAGTGGGTTAAAGTCCCGTTAGCCTACAGATTACACCCCTACCCACATAACAGTGGGTTAAAGTCCTGTTAGCATCACATACAGATTACACCCCTACCCACATAACAGTGGGTTAAAGTCCCGTTAGCCTACAGATTACACCCCTACCCACATAACAGTGGGTTAAAGTCCTGTTAGCCTACAGATTACCCCCCTACCCACATAACAGTGGGTTAAAGTCCTGTTAGCCTACAGATTACACCCCTACCCACATAACAGTGGGTTAAAGTCCTGTTAGCCTACAGATTACCCCCCTACCCACATAACAGTGGGTTAAAGTCCTGTTAGCCTACAGATTACACCCCTACCCACATAACAGTGGGTTAAAGTCCCGTTAGCCTACAGATTACACCCATACCCACATAACAGTGGGTTAAGGTCCCGTTAGCATACAGATTACACCCCTACCCACATAACAGTGGGTTAAAGTCCCATTAGCCTACATATTACACCCCTACCCACATAACAGTGGGTTAAAGTCCTGTTAGCCTACAGATTACACCCCTACCCACATAACAGTGGGTTAAAGTCCCGTTATCATACAGATTACACCCCTGCCCACATAACAGTGGGTTAAGGTCCTGTTATCATACAGATTACACCCCTGCCCACATAACAGTGGGTTAAAGTCCCGTTAGCATCACATACAGATTACACCCCTACCCACATAACAGTGGGTTAAAGTCCCGTTAGCCTACAGATTACACCCCTACCCACATAACAGTGGGTTAAAGTCCCGTTAGCATCACATACAGATTACACCCCTACCCACATAACAGTGGGTTAAAGTCCCATTAGCCTACAGATTACACCCCTACCCACATAACAGTGGGTTAAGGTCCTGTTAGCATCACATACAGATTACACCCCTGCCCACATAACAGTGGGTTAAAGTCCCATTAGCCTACAGATTACACCCCTACCCACATAACAGTGGGCTAAAGTCCCGTTAGCATACAGATTACACCCCTACCCACATAACAGTGGGTTAATGTCCCGTTATCATACAGATTACACCCCTACCCACATAACAGTGGGTTAAAGTCCCATTAGCCTACAGATTACACCCTTACCCACATAACAGTGGGTTAAAGTCCCGCTAGCATCACATACAGATTACACCCCTACCCACATAACAGTGGGCTAAAGTCCCGTTAGCCTACAGATTACACCCCTACCCACATAACAGTGGGTTAAGGTCCCGTTAACATACAGATTACACCCCTACCCACATAACAGTGGGTTAAGGTCCCGTTAGCATACAGATTACACCCCTACCCACATAACAGTGGGTTAAAGTCCCGCTAGCATCACATACAGATTACACCCCTACCCACATAACAGTGGGTTAAGGTCCCGTTATCATACAGATTACACCCCTACCCACATAACAGTGGGTTAAAGTCCCGTTATCATACAGATTACACCCCTACCCACATAACAGTGGGTTAAGGTCCCGTTAACATACAGATTACACCCCTACCCACATAACAGTGGGTTAAAGTCCCGCTAGCATCACATACAGATTACACCCCTGCCCACATAACAGTGGGTTAAGGTCCCGTTATCATACAGATTACACCCGTGCCCACATAACAGTGGGTTAAGGTCCCGTTAACATACAGATTACACCCCTACCCACATAACAGTGGGTTAAAGTCCCGCTAGCATCACATACAGATTACACCCCTAACCCACATAACAGTGGGTTAAGGTCCCATTAGCCTACAGATTACACCCCTACCTACATAACAGTGGGTTAAAGTCCCATTAGCCTACAGATTACACCCCTACCCACATAACAGTGGGTTAAGGTCCCATTAGCCTACAGATTACTCCCCTACCCACCTAACAGTGGGTTAAGGTCCTGTTAGCATCACATACAGATTACACCCCTACCCACATAACAGTGGGTTAAAGTCCCATTAGCCTACAGATTACACCCCTACCCACATAACAGTGGGTTATGGTCCTGTTAGCATCATGTGTGCTAATAGTTCACGGTGACTCCACCACAGGTACCAGCCAGCTGACTAAAACCGAGACATGTCTGTAGCTGGTCCCTCTGGGTATCTAGATCACCCTGACCACTGTTCTTCTGCCTCGCTCTCTCTTTGACTTTTTAGTCTGGGTATCTAGATCACCCTGACCACTGTTCTTCTGCCTCGCTCTCTCTTTGGCCTTTTAGTCTGGGTATCTAGATCACCCTGACCACTGTTCTTCTGCCTCGCTCTCTCTTTGGCCTTTTAGTCTGGGTATCTAGATCACCCTGACCACTGTTCTTCTGCCTCGCTCTCTCTTTGGTCTTTTAGTCTGGGTATCTAGATCACCCTGACCACTGTTCTTCTGCCTCTGCCTCGCTCTCTCTTTGGCCTTTTAGTCTGGGTATCTACATTTCCCTGGACACTGTGACAGGAACTACTGTAGGGAGAGGAGAACAGACAGGAACTACTGTAGGGAGAGGAGAAAATACAGGAACTAGTGTAGGGAGAGGAGAGGAGAACAGACAGGAACTACTGTAGGGAGAGGAGAGGAGAACAGACAGGAACTACTGTAGGGAGAGGAGAGGAGAACAGACAGGAACTACTGTAGGGAGGGAGAGGAGAACAGACAGGAACTACTGTAGGGAGGGAGAGGAGAACAGACAGGAACCACTGCAGGGAGAGGAGAGGAGAACAGACAGGAACTACTGTAGGGAGGGAGAGGAGAACAGACACAAACTACTGTAGGGAGGGAGAGGAGAACAGACAGGAACTACTGTAGGGAGAGGAGAGGAGAACAGACAGGAACTACTGTAGGGAGAGGAGAACAGACAGGAACTACTGTAGGGAGAGGAGAACAGATAGGAACTACTGTAGGGAGAGGAGAACAGACAGGAACTACTGTAGGGAGAGGAGAGGAGAACAGACAGGAACTACTGTAGGGCGAGGAGAACAGATAGGAACTACTGTAGGGAGAGGAGAGGAGAACAGACAGGAACTACTGTAGGGAGAGGAGAGGAGAACAGACAGGAACTACTGTAGGGAGAGGAGAACAGACAGGAACTACTGTAGGGAGAGGAGAACAGACAGGAACTACTGTAGGGAGGGAGAGGAGAACAGACAGGAACTACTGTAGGGAGAGGAGAACAGACAGGAACTACTGTAGGGAGGGAGAGGAGAGGAGAACAGACAGGAACTACTGTAGGGAGAGGAGAGGAGAACAGACAGGAACTACTGTAGGGAGAGGAGAACAGACAGGAACTACTGTAGGGAGGGAGAGGAGAGGAGAACAGACAGGAACTACTGTAGGGAGAGGAGAACAGACAGGAACTACTGTAGGGAGAGGAGAACAGACAGGAACTACTGTAGGGAGAGGAGAACAGACAGGAACTACTGTAGGGAGAGGAGAACAGACAGGAACTACAGTAGGGAGAGGAGAACAGACAGGAACTACTGTAGGGAGAGGAGAACAGACAGGAACTACAGTAGGGAGAGGAGAACAGACAGGAACTACTGTAGGGAGAGGAGAGGAGAACAGACAGGAACTACTGTAGGGAGGGAGAGGAGAGGAGAACAGACAGGAACTACTGTAGGGAGAGGAGAACAGACAGGAACTACTGTAGGGAGAGGAGAGGAGAACAGACAGGAACTACTGTAGGGAGGGAGAGGAGAGGAGAACAGACAGGAACTACTGTAGGGAGAGGAGAACAGACAGGAACTACTGTAGGGAGGGAGAGGAGAGGAGAACAGACAGGAACTACTGTAGGGAGAGGAGAACAGACAGGAACTACTGTAGGGAGGGAGGGAGAGGAGAACAGACAGGAACTACTGTAGGGAGGGAGAGGAGAGGAGAACAGACAGGAACTACTGTAGGGAGGGAGAGGAGAGGAGAACAGACAGGAACTACTGTAGGGAGGGAGAGGAGAGGAGAACAGACAGGAACTACTGTAGGGAGGGAGAGGAGAGGAGAACAGACAGGAACTACTGTAGGGAGAGGAGAGGAGAACAGACAGGAACTACTGTAGGGAGGGAGAGGAGAGGAGAACAGACAGTAGAACAGAACTAATGGAGTCTGGCTGTAAACTCCGGGCTCTAGTTATTGTTCCATGTGGTGTGGTGAGAGTTGGGGACAGAGACGGAGAGAGGAGGAGAGGGGAGGAGAGGGGAGGAGAGAGGAGGAGAGAGGAGGAGAGAGGGGGAGAGAGGAGGAGAGGGGATATTTACCCCATGTTTGGGTTCTGGAGGACTCCCATTATTCTCTGGATCCGGTCCATAGCAACGCTCTCCTGGAAACGGCTAAGACCTGGAAGACAGGCGGACAAAAAAAAGTTAACATGAGCAAGGCCACAAGAACGAGAATATGAGTTTGAAAGAACTGCTGGTTTTGTCGGTTACCTATTTAGAAGTAAAGCTGTACGGAAAAGAGACAGACAGTGAGTCTGTTCCAACTCCGTTCTTAAAGAACTGCTGGTTTGCTAAGCGACCTATTTAAAATGTCAGTCCTTGGTTCAAAAAAGAGGTTGAGAAACCCTGGTTTCACTCTGACTCTGCCTCCTCATCTGATCCACTAAACCCCTGGCACTCTGACTCCGCCTCCTCATCTGATCTACTAAACCCCTGGCACTCTGACTCTGCCTCCTCATCTGATCCACTAAACCCCTGGCACTCTGACTCCGCCTCCTCATCTGATCCACTAAACCCCTGGCACTCTGACTCTGCCTCCTCATCTGATCCACTAAACCCCTGGCACTCTGACTTCGCCTCCTCATCTGATCCACTAAACCCCTGGCACTCTGACTCTGCCTCCTCATCTGATCCACTAAACCCCTGGCACTCTGACTCTGCCTCCTCATCTGATCCACTAAACCCCTGGCACTCTGACTCCGCCTCCTCATCTGATCCACTAAACCCCTGGCACTCTGACTCCGCCTCCTCATCTGATCCACTAAACCCCTGGCACTCTGACTCCGCCTCCTCATCTGATCCACTAAACCCCTGGCACTCTGACTCCGCCTCCTCATCTGATCCACTAAACCCCTGGCACTCTGACTCCGCCTCCTCATCTGATCCACTAAACCCCTGGCACTCTGACTCCGCCTCCTCATCTGATCACTAAACCCCTGCCATTCTGACTCCGCCTCCTCATCTGATCCACTAAACCCCTGGCACTCTGACTCCGCCTCCTCATCTGATCCACTAAACCCCTGGCACTCTGACTCCGCCTCCTCATCTGATCCACTAAATCCCTGGCACTCTGACTCCGCCTCCTCATCTGATCCACTAAATCCCTGGCACTCTGACTCCGCCTCCTCATCTGATCCACTAAATCCCTGGCACTCTGACTCCGCCTCCTCAACTGATCCACTAAACCCCTGGCACTCTGACTCTGCCTCCTCATCTGATCCACTAATTCCCTGGCACTCTGTAGCTCTACATTATCTACCTAACCTGGCCCACACAGCACTACAACAGGCTCTACAATATCTACCTAACCTGGCCCACACAGCACTACAACAGGTACTCTGTATCTACCTAACCTGGCCCACACAGCACTACAACAGGCTCTACAATATCTACCTAACCTGGCCCACACAGCACTACAACAGGCTCTACAATATCTACCTAACCTGGCCCACACAGCACTACAACAGGTACTCTGTATCTACCTAACCTGGCCCACACAGCACTACAACAGACTCTACAATATCTACCTAACCTGGCCCACACAGCACTACAACAGACACTCTGTATCTACCTAACCTGGCCCACACAGCACTACAACAGACACTCTGTATCTACCTAACCTGGCCCACACAGCACTACAACAGGCACTACAATATCTACCTAACCTGGCCCACACAGCACTACAACAGACTCTACAATATCTACCTAACCTGGCCCACACAGCACTACAACAGGCTCTACAATATCTAACTAACCTGGCCCACACAGCACTACAACAGACACTCTGTATCTACCTAACCTGGCCCACACAGCACTACAACAGGCTCTACAATATCTACCTAACCTGGTCCACACAGCACTACAACAGACACTCTGTATCTACCTAACCTGGCCCACACAGCACTACAACAGACTCTACAGTATCTACCTAACCTGGCCCACACAGCACTACAACAGACTCTACAATATCTACCTAACCTGGCCCACACAGCACTACAACATACTCTACAATATCTACCTAACCTGGCCCACACAGCACTACAACAGACACTCTGTATCTACCCAACCTGGTCCACACAGCACTACAACAGACTCTACAATATCTACCTAACCTGGCCCACACAGCACTACAACAGACACTCTGTATCTACCTAACCTGGCCCACACAGCACTACAACAGGCACTACAATATCTACCTAACCTGGCCCACACAGCACTACAACAGGCTCTACAATATCTACCTAACCTGGCCCACACAGCACTACAACAGGCTCTACAATATCTACCTAACCTGGTCCACACAGCACTACAACAGGCTCTACAATTTCTACCTAACCTGGCCCACACAGCACTACAACAGACACTCTGTATCTACCTAACCTGGCCCACACAGCACTACAACAGACTCTACAATATCTACCTAACCTGGCCCACACAGCACTACAACAGGCTCTACAATATCTACCTAACCTGGCCCACACAGCACGACAACAGGCTCAACAATATCTACCTAACCTGGCCCACACAGCACTACAACATACTCTACAATATCTACCTAACCTGGCCCACACAGCACTACAACAGACACTCTGTATCTACCCAACCTGGTCCACACAGCACTACAACAGACTCTACAATATCTACCTAACCTGGCCCACACAGCACTACAACAGACACTCTGTATCTACCTAACCTGGCCCACACAGCACTACAACAGGCACTACAATATCTACCTAACCTGGCCCACACAGCACTACAACAGGCTCTACAATATCTACCTAACCTGGCCCACACAGCACTACAACAGGCTCTACAATATCTACCTAACCTGGTCCACACAGCACTACAACAGGCTCTACAATTTCTACCTAACCTGGCCCACACAGCACTACAACAGACACTCTGTATCTACCTAACCTGGCCCACACAGCACTACAACAGACTCTACAATATCTACCTAACCTGGCCCACACAGCACTACAACAGGCTCTACAATATCTACCTAACCTGGCCCACACAGCACGACAACAGGCTCAACAATATCTACCTAACCTGGCCCACACAGCACTACAACAGGCTCTACAATATCTACCTAACCTGGCCCACACAGCACTACAACAGGCTCTACAATATCTACCTAACCTGGCCCACACAGCACGACAACAGGCTCTACAATATCTACCTAACCTGGCCCACACAGCACGACAACAGGCTCTACAATATCTACCTAACCTGGCCCACACAGCACTACAACAGGCTCTACAATATCTACCTAACCTGGCCCACACAGCACTACAACAGGCTCTACAATATCTACCTAACCTGGCCCACACAGCACTACAACAGGCTCTACAATATCTACCTAACCTGGCCCACACAGCACGACAACAGGCTCTACAATATCTACCTAACCTGGCCCACACAGCACTACAACAGGCTCTACAATATCTACCTAACCTGGCCCACACAGCACTACAACAGGCTCTACAATATCTACCTAACCTGGCCCACACAGCACGACAACAGGCTCTACAATATCTACCTAACCTGGCCCACACAGCACTACAACAGGCTCTACAATATCTACCTAACCTGGCCCACACAGCACTACAACAGGCTCTACAATATCTACCTAACCTGGCCCACACAGCACTACAACAGACACTCTGTAGCCACTGGGTACAGCATATCTGGGTAATAGTGGGTGGCAACAGTCTTCCTCTGTTTGATCAAGCCTTTTATCTCTCTGAACCCCTCTCTCTCTTCATCGCACTCTCTCTACCTCTGTCTCTCTCTCTTTACCTCTCTCTCTCTACCTCTGTCTCGCTCTCTCTTTTACCTCTCTCTCTCTCTTTACCTCTCTCTCTCTCTCTTTACCTCTCTCTCTCTACCTCTGTCTCGCTCTCTCTTTACCTCTCTCTCTCTCTCTCTCTCTCTTTACCTCTCTCTCTACCCCTTTCTCTCTGTCTCTCTACCTCTGTCTCTCTCTCTCGCTCTCTCTGTCTCTCCCTCTACCCCTTTCTCTGTCTCTCTACCTCTCTGTCTCTCTCTACCTCTCTCTCTGTCTCTCTACCTCTCTACCTCTCTCTACCTCTCTCTCTGTCTCTCTCTACTCAATTCAATTCAAGGGGCTTTATTGGCATAAAAATGAACAGTAAATATTACACATACAGACGTTTCAAAATAATAAAGACATTACAAAGGTCATATTATATATACAGTGTTTTAATGATGTGCAAATGGTTAAAGTACAAAAGGGAAAATAAATAAGCATAAATATGGGTTGTATTTACAATGGTGTTTGTTCTTCACTGGTTGACCTTTTCTTGTGGCAACAGGTCACACATCTTGCTGCTATGATGGCACACTGTGGTATTTCACCCAGTAGATATGGGAGTTTATCAAAATGGGGGGGGTTTTCAAATTCTTTGTGGATCCGTGTAATCTGAGGGAAATATGTGTCTCTAATATGGTCATACATTTGGCAGGAGGTTAGGAAGTGCAGCTCAGTTTCCACCTCATTTTGTGGGCAGTGAGCACATAGCCTGTCTTCTCTTGAGAGCCATGTCTGCCTACGGCGGCCTTTCTCAATAGCAAGGCTATGCTCACTGAGTCTGTACATAGTCAAGGCTTTCCTTAATTTTGGGTCAGTCACAGTGGTCAGGTATTCTGCCGCTGTGTACTCTCTGTTTAGGGGCAAATAGCATTCTAGTTTGCTCAGTTTTTTTGTTAATTCTTTCCAATGTGTCAAGTAATTATATTTTTGTTTTCTCATGATTTGGTTGGGTCTAATTGTGCTGCTGTCCTGGGGCTCTGTGGGGTGTGTTTGTGAACAGAGCCCCAGGACCAGCTTGCTTAGGGGACTCTTCTCCAGGTTCATCTCTCTGTAGGTGATGGCTTTGTTATGGAAGGTTTGGGAATCGCTTCCTTTGAGGTGGTTGTAGAATTTAATGGCTCTTTTCTGGGTTTTGATAATTAGTGGTTATCGACTTAATTCTGCTCTGCATGCATTATTTGGTGTTCTACGTTGTACACTGAGGATGTTTTTGCAGAATTCTGCATGCAGAGTCTCAATTTGGTGTTTGTCCCATTTTGTGAAGTCTTGGTTGGTGAGCGGACCCCAGACCTCACAACCATAAAGGGCAATGGGTTCTATAACTGATTCAAGTATTTTTAGCCAGATCCTAATTGGTATGTTGAATGTTATGTTCCTTTTGATAACATAGAATGCCCTTCTGGCCTTGTCTCTCAGATCGTTCACAGCTTTGTGGAAGTTACCTGTGGTGCTGATGTTTAGGCCAAGGTATGTATAGTTTTTTGTGTGCTCTAGGGCAACGGTGTCTAGATGGAATTTGTATTTGTGGTCCTGGTGACTGGACCTTTTTTGGAACACTATTATTTTGGTCTCCCTCTTTCTCTCTCTCTCTCTCTCTCTCTCTCTCTCTCTCTCTCTACCTCTCTCAGTCGCTATCTCTCTCTCTCTCTCTCTCTCTCTCTCTCTCTCTCTCTCTCTCTCTCTCTCTCTCTCTCTCTCTCTCTCTCTGTCTCTACCTCTCTGTCGCTATCTCTCTCTCTCTATACCTCTCTCTCTCTCTACCTCTCTGTCTGTCTCTGTCTCTCTCTCTCTACCTCTCTCTGTCGCTATCTCTCTCTCTATGTCTCTACCTCTCTCTGTCGCTATCTCTCTCTCTCTCTCTCTACCTCTCTGTCTGTCTCTGTCTCTCTGTCTCTCTATGTGTAGGTCCAGGGGGAGGTCCTGCAGATCTGGGAGGGTGTCTCGCTGGTCTGGGTGGGGTGTATATTGATCTGTTGCTCCTGTGTGGAGTGTTGGGGATACGTTTGAGAGCGATGTCCTTTAGAGTCCGGGCAAAGGTGGGCACTGCTGCCTTGTAGAGGTGGACCTGGTCATAGAGGCTGTTCAAGTCCAGGGTGGAGTGGTGGGCCAGGAAAACGTTTGGTTTTGAGGCACAGTCACGGGAAATACTTGCATTTACCCGCTGTATTGTGGCGGGGTGGAAGTCTTTTCGTGGTAGCAGGGTGGAGATAACCACTTGTGCGTTGGGGAAAGTAGAAGAAGCCTTTTCAATCACTCCCTTCAGTGCTGTGGCCACTCTTTCCTGCTGTGCTCTCAGGTCGTTTGTGCCTGTGTGTATTATTATGTGGCTGGGTGAGCCTAGTTTGGCCTCAGACAGAAGGTCTAGGGCACGCTGGGTGTTTGGACACCAGAGTTTAGACACACTGTGTTTGGGAAAAAGTTTTTTTTCTTCTATATATTTCCCATTTGAGTCCATAAGTAGTACAATCTGTGTCTTGTGTTTGTCCTCAGTGGGTGTGGGGGGGTTGACAGAAGGGCTATCAGGGTGGCTGACAGGGGGGGGTGCTCAGAGGGGGTGAGAGCCTCTGGGCTTGGGGTTCTCTCTCTATCTCTCTACCTCTCTCTGTCTCTCTCTCTCGCTCTCTCTCTCTCTCTCTCTCTCTCTCTCTCTCTCTCTCTCTCTCTCTGTCTCAATTCAATTCAATTCATTTCAAGGGGCTTTATTGGCATGGGAAACATGTGTTAACATTGTCAAAGCAAATGAGGTAGATAATATGCAAAAGTGAAAGTCTCTCTCAGGTTAAAAGGACTGGAGATCAGATCACTGTCTCCTCTCAGGTTAAAAGGACTGGAGATCAGATCACTGTCTCCTCTCAGGTTAAAAGGACTGGAGATCAGATCACTGTCTCCTCTCAGGTTAAAAGGACTGGAGATCAGATCACTGTCTCCTCTCAGGTTAAAAGGACTGGAGATCAGATCACTGTCTCCTCTCAGGTTAAAAGGACTGGAGATCAGATCACTGTCTCCTCTCAGGTTAAAAGGACTGGAGATCAGATCACTGTCTCCTCTCAGGTTAAAAGGACTGGAGATCAGATCACTGTCTCCTCTCAGGTTAAAAGGACTGGAGATCAGATCACTGTCTCCTCTCAGGTTAAAAGGACTGGAGATCAGATCACTGTCTCCTCTCAGGTTAAAAGGACTGGAGATCAGATGAAGGTCGAAAGTCACGCGTCCTCCGAAACACAACCCAACCAAGCCGCACTGCTTCTTAACACAGCGCGCATCCAACCCGGAAGCCAGCCGCACCAATGTGTCGGAGGAAACACCGTGCACCTGGCGACCTTGGTTAGCGAGCACTGCGCCCGGCCCGCCACAGGAGTCGCTGGTGCGCGATGAGACAAGGACATCCCTACCGGCCAAGCCCTCCCTAACCCGGACGACGCTAGGCCAATTGTGCGTCGCCCGGTTACGACAGAGCCTGGGAACCCAGAGTCTCTGGTGGCACAGCTGGTGCTGCAGTACAGCGCCCTTAACCACTGCGCCTTCCGGGAGGCCCCATCCATATGATTTTAATGTGTTTATGTCACGTTACCAAGTGTGTAAAGTGGCTCTTAGCCTATAGTGAAAGAAACAACGTATGAATAACACACGAGGGAATGACAACAAGATGTTTTCCGTTCAGTCGATCTATGGCAGCAGCCTAGTCAGCATGACTGATAAGCCTCCGCCTATCTATAGTGGTGATCTGTAGTGACGCACCACACACACACTCACACACACATACACACACACACACACACACACACACACACACACACACACACACACACACACACACACACACACACACACACACACACACACACACACACACACACACACAAACACACACACACACACACACACACACACACACACACCATTCAGAAAAGCTCTCTGTGTGGGTATAGGGTATAGTACGGGGAGGATTGCGGGGTTAAATGAGTTCTTGGAGAGATTAGACAACTCACTCACGTTCTGAGTACCTCCCAGAGCGCAGGCCTCTCAGGATGGAAGACAGGGGATGGAGGTAACACTGGAGCTCCATACACTGAGGACAACACAGGGATCTTTTGGTTATCACTACGGCAACAGCTTCCAGGAACAACACAATATTTACAGTTATTCAGAAAATAAGGTAATGGAAATAAACAACAACATACACAGTGATGGGTTAGCATTAGCAACTAGTATTCTCTAGCTATATAACATGAATACTGGGGGGTTAGCAACTAGTATTCCCTAGCTATATAACATGAATACTGGGGGATTAGCATTAGCAACTAGTATTCTCTTGCTATATAACATGAATACTGGGGGGATTAGCATTAGCAACTAGTATTCTCTTGCTATATAAAATGAATACTGGGGATTAGCATTTGCAACTAGTATTCTCTAGCTATATAACATGAATACTGGGGATTAGCATTAGCAACTAGTATTCTCTAGCTGTATAGCATGAATACTGGGGGGTTAGCATTAGCAACAAGTATTCTCTAGCTATATAATATGAATACTGGGGGGTTAGCATTAGCAACTAGTATTCTCAAGCTATATAACATGAATATTGGGGGATTAGCATTAGCAACAAGTATTCTCTAGCTATATAATATGAATACTGGGGGGTTAGCATTAGCAACTAGTATCCTCAAGCTATATAACATGAATACTGGGGCATTAGCAACTAGTATTCTCTAGCTATATAACATGAATACTGGGGTGTTAGCAACTAGTACTCTCTAGCTATATAACATGAATACTGGGGGATTAGCATTCGCAACTAGTATTCTCTAGCTATATAACATGAATACTGGGGGATTAGCATTCGCAACTAGTATTCTCTAGCTATATAACATGAATACTGGGGATTAGCATTAGCAACAAGTATTCTCTAGCTATATAACATGAATACTGGGGAGTTAGCAACTAGCATTAGAGCCAAACCTTAATTTTAGAGCAACTAGCATTATAACCATATCTTCTGATTCAAATCAAATCTAGTTTATTTATATAGCCCTTCGTACATCAGCTGGTATCTCAAAGTGCTGATTAAAACAACTACTATTATAGCCATATCGTCTGATTAAAACAACTAGCGTTATAGCCATATCGTCTGATTAAAACAACTAGCATTATAGCCATATCGTCTGATTAAAACAACTAGTATTATTTAGCCATATCGTCTGATTAAAACAACTAGCATTATTTAGCCATATCGTCTGATTAAAACAACTAGCATTATTTAGCCATATCGTCTGATTAAAACAACTAGCATTATTTAGCCATATCGTCTGATTAAAACAACTAGCATTATAGCCATATCGTCTGATTAAAACAACTAGTATTATTTAGCCATATCGTCTGATTAAAACAACTAGCATTATTTAGCCATATCGTCTGATTAAAACAACTAGCATTATTTAGCCATATCGTCTGATTAAAACAACTAGCATTATAGCCATATCGTCTGATTAAAACAACTAGTATTATTTAGCCATATCGTCTGATTAAAACAACTAGCATTATTTAGCCATATCGTCTGATTAAAACAACTAGCATTATAGCCATATCGTCTGATTAAAACAACTAGCGTTATAGCCATATCGTCTGATTAAAACAACTAGCATTATTAGCCATTCCTTCTTCTATAAATGACACATTTTATTTCCATATATTCTACTTACAGCTACACATTATCACCGTATTCCATTCATACTGCTCTTTGTTTTGTTTTGAGAACCCATAGTAGTGTACTAGTGCACTACACCCTTACTAGTGCACTACTTTTGACCAGGACCGATAGGGTGGTAGTGCACTGTCCAGGGAATCGGGTGGCAGTCGGGCTGTGTGACCCATGTCTTATAAAGGGTCTCATAAGCCGGGCGACCCTCTAGAATGACATATAGAATTTATAGGATCTACTGTATGTGGTGACCCTTTACCTTCTGGGCAAACAGCTGATCCTTCTCAGGCTCCCCAGGTTCCGTTGTGTCTCTGTTCCTACAGCCTTGGTCTCCAGGATGCCGTCCATGGCTGTGTGCCCTCTTCCTGCCCTGCCCAGGCTTCCCAGTGCCACTCTGTCTACTGTTTCTATCCCAGGCTTGAGAGGAGGCCGTCGGGCTCCATGACAGTCTCTGCTGCTGCTGACCGTACACAGTAGGACTACATCCCTGGGTCTCACTGGGGCAGCGGCCCCCCTCGTAGGTGGCTGGAGGAGGGGTGCCACCACAACTACAATCTCTGTCCCTGCTCAGTCGAGGGTCAGCATCGTTGGAATTATCACTGTCCCCGTCCCTACTGAGGCCAGAGTCCCCGAAATCTCCTGTGTCACTGCTCAGCCTATGGGGGTCCTCGTGGTTGGAATTCCTGTTTAGCCTCGAGATCCCGTCCTTAGAAGAACCACAGTCAGTGTTACTGGGAGAGTCCCTTAATGATGATGATGAGGGTGGAGGTAAGGAGGATGAAGGTGCCGTCCTGACTGTGTGTCCGTCGGGGCTCAGTCCCACGCCGCTGTCGTTGTCATTATCCTCACTGTCACTGGCCAGATAGTCTATTGAGTAATCAGAGTCCGACGCAGACATCCTGCAACGGACAGCAGGGCTACGGGCTCTCATCCACTAGAGAGCATCACACACCTCCAACAGATAGCAGGGCTACGGGCTCTCATCCACTAGAGAGCATCACACACCTCCAACAGATAGCAGGGCGACGGGCTCTCATCCACTAGAGAGCATCACACACCTCCAACAGGGCTACGGGCTCTCATCCACTAGAGAGCATCACACACCTCCAACAGATAGCAGGGCTACGGGCTCTCATCCACTAGAGAGCATCACACATCCTCCAACGGATAGCAGGGCTACGGGCTCTCATCCACTAGAGAGCAGGGCGACGGGCTCTCATCCACTAGAGAGCAGGGCGACGGGCTCTCATCCACTAGAGAGCGTCACACCCCTGCAACACAATATACAGTACATTATCACACACCTGCAACACAATATACAGTACATTATCACACACCTGCAACACAATATACAGTACATTATCACACACCTGCAACACAATATACAGTACATTATTATCACACCCCTGCAGCACAATGTACAGTACATTATCATGCACCTGCAACACAATATACAGTACATTATCACACACCTGCAACACAATATACAGTACATTATCACACACCTCCAACACAATATACAGTACGTTATCACGCACCTGCAACACAATATACCGTACATTATCACACACCTGCAACACAATGTACAGTACATTATCACACACCTGCAACACAATATACAGTACATTATCACACACCTGCAACACAATATACAGTACATTATCATGCACCTGCAACACAATATACAGTACATTATCATGCACCTGCAACACAATATACAGTACATTATTATGAACCTGCAACACAATATACAGTACATTATCACACACCTGCAACACAATGTACAGTACATTATCACACACCTGCAACACAATATACAGTACATTATTATCACACACCTGCAACACAATGTACAGTACATTATCACACACCTGCAACACAATGTACAGTACATTATCACACACCTGCAACACAATATACAGTACATTATCACACACCTGCAACACAATATACAGTACATTATCATGCACCTGCAACACAATATACAGTACATTATCATGCACCTGCAACACAATATACAGTACATTATTATGAACCTGCAACACAATATACAGTACATTATCACACACCTGCAACACAATGTACAGTACATTATCACACACCTGCAACACAATATACAGTACATTATTATCACACACCTGCAACACAATGTACAGTACATTATCACACACCTGCAACACAATGTACAGTACATTATCACACACCTGCAACACAATATACAGTACATTATCACACACCTGCAACACAATATACAGTACATTATCATGCACCTGCAACACAATATACAGTACATTATCATGCACCTGCAACACAATATACAGTACATTATTATGAACCTGCAACACAATATACAGTACATTATCACACACCTGCAACACAATATACAGTACATTATCACACACCTGCAACACAATATACAGTACATTATCACACACCTGCAACACAATATACAGTACATTAATCATGCACCTGCAACACAATGTACAGCACATTATCACACACCTGCAACACAATATACAGTACATTATCACACACCTGCAACACAATATACAGTACATTATCACACACCTGCAACACAATATACAGTACATTATCACACACCTGCAACACAATATACAGTACATTATCACACACCTGCAACACAATATACAGTACATTATCACACACCTGCAACACAATGTACAGTACATTATCACACACCTGCAACACAATGTACAGTACATTATCACACACCTGCAACACAATGTACAGTACATTATCACACACCTGCAACACAATATACAGTACATTAATCATGCACCTGCAACACAATGTACAGTACATTATCACACACCTGCAGCACAATATACAGTACGTTATCATGCACCTGCAACACAATATACAGTACATTATCATGCACCTGCAACACAATATACAGTACATTATCACACACCTGCAACACAATATACAGTACATTATCACACACCTGCAACACAATATACAGTACATTATCACACACCTGCAACACAATATACAGTACATTATCACACACCTGCAACACAATATACAGTACATTATCATGCACCTGCAACACAATATACAGTACATTAATCATGCACCTGCAACACAATATACAGTACATTATCACACACCTGCAACACAATATACAGTACATTATCACACACCTGCAACACAATATACAGTACATTATCACACACCTGCAACACAATATACAGTACATTATCATCCACCTGCAACACAATGTACAGTACATTATCATCCACCTGCAACACAATATACAGTACATTATCATGCACCTGCAACACAATATACAGCACATTATCACACACCTGCAACACAATATACAGTACATTATCATGCACCTGCAACACAATGTATAATGTAGAAAACCTGTTCATGGGCATGAAGAGAGAAACACTTTGTAATTTGTTTAATCTAAGGGTTAAAAATAAACTCGGGGTGTGAGTTTCGTAAAATATATATATATATATATTTCTTAAAGGAACTCAGTCCAGCTTTAAACTTACTCCTCCTGAAAGTGATAATAGTAGAATGTACAAGGAGACATTTCTAAATGGGGTATGCCATCATCAGCTCCTCTTGTCATGTTAGTCATTGTTCACATTAGAGAGATGTTTATAACTAGTCAGGAATGTCCAGATCAACCAGCCCATGGCCGTCTTTTTATTTCGTCTTTTTTACTTACTTATTTTTTTAG